>NC_043702.1:49201659-49292665 GCF_006229205.1 Suricata suricatta
AAAAGCAACTTCATTTAAACATAGCCACCCCCACCACCATAAAAAGAAGAGGAAAAAAAGAAAAAAAAAAGTAATGAAAATAATAAGGGAAAAACCCAAGACACACTTCCTAGGGGGAAAAAAAAACAACAAAAAAACAAAGATGTTCACATCTTATTGCAATGTTGAACTCTGTGGGTTTTTTTGTGTTAATAGAAGTTAAGTGGGAAAAGAGATCAGAGTAGCATAGTTAAGGTTCTTTTTTTTTAATTAAATTTAATTTTTTCATCATGATGTATGTACTCTAATTCCCATTACCTATTTCACTCATCCCCACCCGAGGTACCTCCCCTCTGGCAACCATTAGTTTGCTCTCTATAGTTCAGAGTTTGTTCTTGGTTCCCCCCCGCCCTTTCTCTTTTTCCCCTTTGTTCATTTGTTTTGTTCCTTAAATTCCACATATGATTGAAGTCATATGGTATTTGCCTTTCTCTCACTGACTTATTCTACTTAGCTCTCTGCTCTACCTAGGTTGTTGCAAATAGCAAGATCTTAATCTGGTTTCTTATCCCAGAAATTTTCTCTTTATGTCTGACACTAGCATTAATAATGCTTAAAATTATATATAACATTCTCTTTCTGGGAAAGAGTTTATTGAAAATTGCATTTTCTTTCTGATTCATGAATTTTCCTCCATATTGAAAGGTCCCTGAAATCAGGTTGTGTGTGTGTCTTAGTTTGTTTCACCCTCAAAAACCTTACAGTCTTCCAAGGCAGAATGATCATGGTACAAGTCCAGTACAAATTTCAATAAAGGTATTTTTCTTAAAATTTTTTAAAAATTTAAATTCAAGTTTCAAATTAAAAAACATACAGTTTATGGTTTTTAAATAATGTCTTACAGTACCTTTTGGGGAGATGGCAATCACAATACTAGGTTAAATAATATGAAATTACAGTATGAATAATTTTTGACCTACAAACCCAGCAATTTTGTTTGACATAATTGCCAGCCCATTTATAAATTTTTCCATTTATGTCATATCATCACCTCAGTTGTGTTAAGTGCATTATTCTTACTACACATGTTGAGTTTGCTGCTCTTCAAAATGTCTTTAAAAATATCAAACTGGAGATGATATTAAAATGAAGAGTAATTTTGTACACAAAAAGGCACAGGAAATAAAGCAACAGGGACTATATTTGATATTGGAACAAACATTTATTATGGAATAAGTGATCTTAAGTGTTTGTTTTCTTATAAAGCAGTAATAAAATGTGTAGAGAGCCCCTAAGGTGGATATTTACAAGTAGATAAAGCTGTGCTATGCTATTCCTTAGATATATAAACAAACGTTACTTCTCATTTCCCCAGGCAATACAACTAGAGGTAAGAGTAGTTGCCAAAATCACCTGGACTGATAAAATAAATGCCAAGAGAAGCTGGTGAGGCCACCAAGGTAGTGCAGGAATATTATGAAAACATTTTGTTATAGTTTGAATGGCAATTTTTGTTTCTATATTATAGTGATACAAAAATGAAAGTGTGTCTTAACACAGATGATATGGATTCATTACAGTGAAATAATTTAGATGTTTGCTTGTTCTTGAAAAACTTTCTAAAAGTTGTTCACATAAATTATACTATAAGGAAACAGATTCTTTAAATAACTGTCAACTTTTGGAGAACACTTAATCAGTTATTTATTTATTTTTTATCCAGTCACGGCTAAAATGTGATTTCATTTACTTCTCCTTTGTGGGTTTTTTTAATGTTTATTTATTTTTGAGAGAGACAGAGCATGAACAGGTGAGGAACAGAGAGAGGGAGACATAGAATCTGAAACAGGCTCCAGGCTCTGAGCTGTCAGCACGGAGCCAGATGCAGGGCTCAAACTCATGAACCATGAAATTATGACCTGAGACACTTAACCTACTGAGCTACCCAGGCCACCTCCCCTTTTTTTCTCTTTTGTGTCTTATTAGATGTAAGTTCTAATTATTTTTAAAGTTTCCTTATATTTGTAAAAAATTCAAATAAACCGTGATATAGTAATCATTTTCTGTTTTTATGATATACTTGATTTCTGCTCTCAATGAATCTATGGTCCATACATAGAGATAATATGAGGTAAATAATAGTACAAGATGGCATTTGAGATAACAGAAACAAATATGATGGCAAGATAACTGGCACAGGCAAGAAGTATTTAGGAATTCAAAAAAGGAAGAGATCTTGAGAGTAGAAGAATAATATCAGGAAAGACTTTGTGCCTGAAATATGGGTGAAAAAATTTTTATTCAGGTCTTTTGACCATTTTTAAATATTACTTTTTTGCTTTTGAGCTCTTTATATATTCTGGTTATCAATTCTTTTGACTGTTAGTCTGATATGTGGTTTGAAGTTTTTTTCTCCCATTTCTTAGGTTGCCTTTTCATTTTGTTGATTGTTTTCTTTGCTCTGAAGAAACTTTCTAGTTTGCTGTATTCCCAATTATTCCTTTTTCTTCTGTTGCCTCTACTTTGTGTGTCATATGCAAGAAATCATTGCCAAGATCAATGTCAAAGAGTTTTTTCCCTATATATTTTTTCCAGGCATTTTACAATGTTAGGCCTTACATTTAAGTCCTTAACCCATTTTGAGTTGATTGTTGTGTATAGTATAATGATCCAATGTTATTCTTTTGTATATAGATATTGTGTTTTCTCAGTACCAGTTGTTGAAAAGACTGTTCTTTACCTGCTGTATATTCTTGGTACTCTTGTCAAAGATCAGTTAACTATGTATACTGGATTTATTTCTGGGCCTTTTATTCTGTTCTCCTGGTCTATGTACCTGTTTTTATGCCCCTAACATATATTTTGATTACTGTAATTTTATAAATAGTTTGAAATCAGGAAGTGTGATGCCTCCAGGTTTGTTCTTTTTTCCCAAGATTGTTTTGGACATCCAGGGTCTTTTGTGGTTCCATACAAATAACCACTAGGTACATGAAAAGGTGCTTAACATCACCAATATTCAGGAAAATGCAAATCAAAACCATAATGAGACATCACTTCATACCTGTTAAGATGTCTGATATTAAAAATACAAGAGATCACAAATGTTAGAAAGGATGTGGACAAAAGGGAACCTTTATACACTCACTGTTGGTATAAGCCATTATGGAAAATAGTAATGTGGTTCCTCAAAATGCTAAACAATAGAACAATCATATGATCCAGCAATCCTACTCCTGGCTGTACCCGAAGGAAATTAAATCAATATCTCAAAGAGATAATTGCACTTCCATGTTCATTGCAGCATTATTCACAATAGCCAAGATATGGAAACAATCTAAATTAAATGTTCTTAGATGGGTGAGTGGATATATATTCATGGGAATGTAGGCCAAAGTGTACAAACATTTGTTAGAGGAATAACTTCTGAGGATCTAATGTACAGTGCGGTGGCATTAGCTAATAATATGGTATTGTGTACTTGAAAGTTGCTGAGAGTACATCTTGAGTGTTCTTATCACACACACAACATGTTAGCTATGTGCAATATGGTTGTGTTAATTATCTAGATCTTGGTAATTGTTGTGCAATTATATATGTATATCAAATCATAATGTTCTGTACTTTAAGAATATATAATTATGCTTGTAAATTTATTTCTTAATAAAGCTGGAAAAAATGAAAGATGGATGGAAATTGGATAGGAAAAAAAGAGTCCAGATATCAATGAACAGAATATTAGAAAGACTGTGTAAGAAAAACTACAATGAGAAAACCAAAGAGATTTTCAGAGTATGGGAAGGATTTGAGGAGATTAATTATAAATGAGGTGGGGAGAAAATTTGGGACCTGAATGAGGGGCTTAGAGATTCTGAATTTTATCATGCCAATGGTGAGTAGTTAATGATGATCATGATTGTGAGTTGCAGTAATTAAATTGTGAAAACTCAATTCATCAAACATAGTCTTTTATTTAAAATTTTTTTCACAAGTGTTTTTTTACAATACCCTAATTTTCAGACTTTTAATTATTGACATATGCAAGACCTTATGTTTCATAATTTAGGAAATGTGCATTTAAATCTTCTAGGAATAATGATGCAAGTTTCAGAACAGAAAAATTAGATGTTAAATGAACAATAACATGTTTTTGAAATACTGTGTGCAAAAAGAAAATGTCCCTAAAATTTAGCTCTTTTATCTATATGGTAAACTATAATTGTATATTTATTTCATGGTTTTAAATGCTATTTAATTTTCTTCTGCTAAGTAACAAATTATCACAAATAATGGCTCAAGACAGCACCCATTTATTAGCTCAGAGTTCTGTAGGTCAGAAATTCAAGCACAGTAGGCTGGGTTTTATGCTCAGAGAATCACAAGAGCGAAATCAAGGTGTTAGCCAGGCAGGGCTCTGGGAAAGAATATGCTTCCAAGTTCATTCTTTTTTTCTTTTTTTTTTTTAATGTTTTTATTTATTTTTGATACAGAGAGAGACAGAGCATGAGAGGGGGAGGGGCAGAGAGAGAAGGAGACACAGAACTGGAAGCAGGCTCCAGGCTCTGAGCTAGCCATCAGCACAGAGCCTGACGCGGGGCTTGAACCCACGAACATGAGATCTGACCTGAGCCGAAGTCGGAGGCTCAGCCGACTGAGCCACCCAGGCGACCCCCACGTTCATTCTTAATGTTGGCAGAATTTTGTTATTTGCTATGAGACTACAATTCCTGTTTCCTCAATGGCTGTTAGCTAGGAGCCATGTTTCAGCTTCTAAGGGCTGTTTTTGATCCTCTTACATAGTTCCTCCATCTTCAAATATTCAAATCTTTCTCTTGCTTTGAATCTCTTTCACTTTCTCTTCTCCTTTTCTAATATGCAACCATACAAGGAAACCTCTCTACTCTTAAAGGAGTTGTATGATTATCTTTGGACACCTGGATTATCTCCCTATTTTAAGGTTAACTTTTCCATGTAATAATACAGCAGAGACAATCATAATCACAGCAGGGATATGTCATCATATTCACAGGTTCTGCTTATACTCAAAGGACAGGCGGTTACAAAAGAATAAGGATCATTGGAGATTATTCTTAGAATTCTGCCTACCACAGTTATGTATTTGATTATTGTTAAAACTTATTCATAATATTATGAATGGTGGAAATAATGTAAATAAAATTTCTTAAAGAAATGAATAATGAATAGGTACTAGTGAAAAAAAACATGTATTCCAAAAACAATTATTATTTTTAAGCAAGAATAAAATCAAGTTAAAATTAAAAATATATGTGTTATTATTTGTTAGCAGAATTGAACTAAGTTAATAACAGTCTTATGAGCAATCCCTATTTTATGTATAACATATGCCCTTATGCTGACACATTCAATTAAGGCCCCTTAAGAAGGCATTTGCCACCATCCCATGAGCCACATACAGGGACTCTTCATTGACCTCTCTGGCAACAATGCAAAATCACATTTTGACCTGATAAGATATCCTAAAAACAAATAGCAGAAGTTTCATGTCTAGGCTGGAAAGGGTATGATAGTAGAGGGAGTAGAAAAAAAAAAAAAAAAACCCTTTCCCCGGACACACTAGATGAAAAACAACCTTGTGAATGTCAAAAATCTATCAGAACCCCATTAGTTCAATTTCTTCTGAGAAATTTAACAAAACAAAACAAACTCCCCCCCCCATAAAAATACACATGATTAATGAAGAAAATCTATCATAATCACATCAGGTAATTACAGACCTTTTATGATCACCTTCAGATCCTTAAATGCTCTGAGTTCTCCGTGCAGTCACTGTTTTGATTCAAATACAACCATGACTCCCAGCTAGTGATGTTGAGTGTGAACTGATGGTGTTCTTTTCCAGTCTTGGAGCGCATGCTCTATGTCTGAGCTGTAACTTCTAGGGTACTGGTGCATTCTCAGGTGATCTTCAGTATCCTTGAAATAACTAGTCATGGGCCTGCTGAGATTTATTCAGTGGTATTATCATTGTTTTATGCAACGACCGTAATTCTTATTAGCTTATGAGCTGGATTTTATAAGTTACCATCAATGACTTACAGTTATCCCAAAGATGAAGAATAATTGGGACACCTGGGTGACTCAGTCAGTTAAGCATCCAACTTCAGCTCAGGTCATGATCTCACAGTTGTGGGTTTGAGCCCTCATTGGGCTCTGTTCTGACAGCTCTGAGCCTGGAGCTTGCTTCGGATTCTGTGTCCCCCTCTCACTGCCCGTCCCCAATTTGCACTCTGTCTCTCTCAAAAATAAACATTAAAAAATAAAATAATAATAATTTATCCAATTAAAAAATCTATAAATGATTGTTTCCAAAATGATCCTTTAAATGATCCTGTTTAATATAACTTTTCAATTTGATATAAAACCTACTAGCATGCATGCCCTTGTTCTAAAAATGAACAAGGAGATATATCACAGTGACAGAATGGGCAGAGGGAATGGTTTATTCTACCTGGACAGGAGACAGAAAACTTGGAAAGTTTAAAGAGGAGCGGAGTCTTCTAAGATGAATTGGTGTTATGGAGGGGACCAAGGAGAGCATGAATAATGATGGTGATCCAGAATCTCCAGCCTTGGTTATGATTTGCTGCAAAGTAAGGTGCTCCTTCAAGTCTCTGGATCATCATGGATGAATAGATGAGAAAAGATCTTTATCCTGACAGAATTCACACCTAGTACTTTTGACCAAGTAAGATGATCCTGACTGATATCCACTCATGGAAAGAAAAGATATTTCATAAATAATACATAGCCATTTTTTGTCTTGAAATAAAAATATCCCTGTTAACACTTTATGCTTAAATCCTTATTTTATATTATGTTACTGTACATTTCTTTCCACTTAACCTTTACAGAATGATGCATTTTTATTTCCTCCATTTGCAGGATTATTTACTTTTACAAAATCCTTGCCTGTGAGCATTGCTTTATTCCTGTTTGTGCTATTAAAGTTCAGCCAGATGGAACTCTTCCAAGCTCTTATTTCTGTCAGACATTTGAACAGCTGGGATTGTGTAGTTTCTGAGCTTGAAGGAAAGGATCTGTAGAGCTCATGTCAGCAAGGGCCATGAGCTCTCATGATCTCTCTCAGTAGCTTTATAGTCACATAGTTTTACTTGGAAACAAACTAACATTTGTAATTTGTGCCAAGATGGAAGAGAGGATGAGAAGGAATTGCATTTAATATCTGGCTTTTAACATTCTGAGATATTTGTAACTGTTTTATTAAACCCATTTTAGAAATTGTAATTATGTCATTATTCCATTTTGTGAAGTCATTTGGCATAAAGCATGGATATAAGCAATTTTAGAATGGACTTTTTTTTTGGAAGGGTTTGAGATTCACCATATTCAATTTAGATTGCTAAGTGGAAGATAATTAAAAACTGGTGTTGATGTAGCATATGATATTTATCTCAAAGATTAAGCAAGTTTAAAAAATTGTTCTTTATGCTACTAAAAATGGAATTTATTTACATTTTGAAAGTAGTTATAATGGGATTTAAACAAAACAATTTCTTCCCTGTTCTCATTTGTACAGCTTAATATTCATAAAAATAATTTTAATTGTTTACTTATTTTGAGGGGGAGAAAGTGACAGAGAGACAGAGAGAGAGAGAGAGATAGAGAAAGAGAGAGAGAGAGAGAGAGAGAATGAATCCCAGGCAGGCTCTGTGCTGTCAGTGCAGAACCCAACATGGGTCTTGATCTCACCAACCGTGAGATCATGACCTGAGCCAAGATCGTGAGTCAGACCCTTAATTGATTGAGCCACTCAGGTAACCCTCATTAAAATTAATTTTAAAGATTTGTGTCAAAGTGATTTTCAGTTTGTTTTACATGCCTTTGAAGAACATGTAGCAAATGTTATGTTCAGATTAGAGACTACCCAGTTTTAATGCAGAGAAAGCTATGCTAAAGTAGCAACGACCTTAAAAATATGAAAATATGGGGTAAGAAAAAGACTATAGTAAAGAGTTGTAACAACAAAAAAGCAGGATTTTCATAGTATTTTAATCCTGAAGAAGATGGGAAGATTTGAAGATTGACCGCTTTTGAATAATACACTGAATGACATCTCATTTACATATGATAGTATTTTATTTGAACAATTCATTAGTTGTAATTGGAAACTCTTTAAAGACCTCTATCATGTTAGACTTTAAAAATAGTAATAGGCAAGTAGCGCTAAATATAATATATAGAGTTCCTTTAATAGTTATTTTTTTCAATAGTTATTTTTATCAAAATTAATACTTGGGAAATTATTGCAGTCTTGAAAAAATATATTAGAATAGGAAGAGACTCCTAGAAATCATTTGGCCCAAATTGTTATTTTTTTTAATTGAGGCATTATATATATATATATATATATGCCATTATATATATGGCAAAACACAGAGTATAAGTACTTAGTTCAATGGAACTTAACAGTTGTAGATACATGTAACTGTAACTCCAGTTAAATACTGAATATTTTTCTGTCTCCAAAAAGTTTTCTCAGTCCATTTTGAAACTCCTCCCTCATCACCTCTGTTCTAATTTCTATTATCTGACCTTCATTTTCTCTTTATATAAATGGAATAATTCATTATGTACTTTTTTTGTGTCTGGCCTTCTTAGCTCAACATAATACTTTTGAGGTTCATCCATGTTGTTTTGTGTATCAGTACTTGATTATTTTTTTAAATTACTTCTAAGTTTTATCAGTTTTAACAAATACCACAATTTGTTCATCAAGTTTTCTGTTGTGGACATGTGGATTATTTCCATTTGGGGGCCTTATGAATAAAGGTACTGTGAACTTTCTTGTACAAATTTTTTTTGTGGACACATGTTTTCATTTCTCTTGGGTAAATACCAAAGAGTGGAATGGCTCAGTCATAAAGAGGTTACATATTTAACTTTATGAAAGGTTATCAAATTAATTTCCAAAGTAGTAATAAAATTTTACTTTCATCAGGAATGTAGGAAAATTCTACTTGGTTTACCTTCTTTCTCAACAATTGATATGAAAATTTTATCCTATTCTAACAGGTTCAAAGTGATAACTCATTAGATTTAATTTATATATCTCTAATGACTATAATACATTGACTATCTTTTTATGTTCTTACTGACCCTTTGTATATCCTCTTTTGTGAAACATTTATCCAATAGGTGTCCATTTTTATTGAGTTTTCTGTTATGCATTTGTAGGAGCTTTTTACATATTCTGCTTGTAAGTCTTTTGTAGATACATATCTGAATATTTTTGTCTAGTTTGTGACATGAATTTTATTTAATGGAATTTTAATGGTCTCTTTTGGAGAATAACAGTTTAGTTTTGATGAAATTAAGTTTATCAATTTTGTTCCCAATGGTTAGTGTTTTTGGTGTCCCAAGAAATTTTTGCTTACATTGATGTAAAAAAGCTATTTTTTCATTTTCTTCTGTAAGCTTTATAATCTTACAATTTATATATAGGTTGTTGATTTATCCTAAAATTAATTTTTGTGTATGATGTAAGGTAGAGGACAAATTTATTTTTTCTATATGGATATCCAGGTATTCCTGATGATATTCATTACAGAGTCTCTCATATTGATCTTTGAGAGTTCTTGATTTTAATTTAATACATGAATAAATGCACATAGAAATTTTTAAACATCACATAGGAAAAAATAATACTAAGTATATACTACAATAAATTACTCATTAGTCTTTTATGCAGATTTGTCTACCTAACTAAACTTTAAATTTTTTAGTGCATTTGTACTCTGGCTAATATTTTTCTCCCTCACTATTTCCCTAATACTTCATAAATATTTATTGATTGAATGATTGAATGATTAAGGTGGATGATCCATTAATATTTATCAGTTTCTGTATTTTTCCAGTTATTACATATCTCTATGGAACCTTTAAGCTGTACCACACAATTTGGTTATTCAAAGCAGTCATTTAGTGAAAGTCTCATTAATTTCTTTTCCTGCGCTACTAGTATTCTCTCTTGCTTTTTTAATCACATTTCTCCCCCAAATATTCCATACATCTCAATTCCCTCTTCATTGCCTTCAAACAAGCTCATGTGTGAAATAAAAATACCCAGTTTTTAATTTTGTTACCCACCAGGTACCACTCTTAAACTTTCTTTATTCCTTTATTTGTATGTTTCTCAGATGGAATGCTATCATATATTATAAGGATCTATGACTCTTTCTATGAGAAGTTTGGCATTTCACTTTGAGGAAAATCTATGAAAGAGCCTTCTTATTTTGGTTCATCTAGGGGACCACTTTAAAACCAAGTTCTACCACAGTTTTTAGAACTGGCCTTGGATTTTGTGTTTCTAATTTCATCATGCCCAGAAATTGTAACCTGATGATGTTTGTTAAAGTTCTCAAACAGGGAGTGTGGCTTTACTGGTGGACTGTGCAAAAAGTATTTTACACAGTTGCTTTTTTCTTCCCTCTATCCTTTACCAACCTCTTGTCATTTGGCTTTGCTTTCCACCACTTTGTAAGATTGGAAATTGCTCTCTTGACAGCATCTATCCATATCGGCCAGCTTTAGTCCCAAGACAAGGCAGGTTGGATAGTAATTCCCATTCCATTACTGCTACAATGTGGTGTTTGATACTGAACACTCAAAATCAAGATACATGGTCCAAGTAAATCAGCCAGGCTCCCATGATGCCTTTTTCTTTCTTGTCTTCTCTCACTGACTACCACAGGTGAGACCTGGTGTGCTGTGAGGGCATGAAGTTGCCAAGCTTCAACAATTCCTCCTTGTCATTACATGATGTCCTAATCTATAGGACATAGGCTTTTTTTCTTAGTCTCCATTAGTAATGAATATATCCCTGGCCTGTACACTATTCCCACCCTCAACTATTGTCCTTAAGAAACCTCTGGTTCTGGGCTCTCATGTCCACTTTCTGTCCAGGAAGTGGAGTCTTTTTTTAGGCTTCAGGTTCGTACTTGAGCATGTCCTTCTAATGGCAATGTTCCCCAGGTGATAACCATTGGTTTGGTCTACTTCACTCTTGAGCATTCAGCACCTTCTTGAATTTCTCTGTCCTCTGATCTACCACAGAGATTGGTTCTTCAGGATGAACAACTTCTGAATTTGGATCTGAGGTTGTAGCATTGCACCCTCTTGGACATCACACCTTCTACCTTTCCAGAACCAGACCTTGGGGTTGAGTGTGTGTCTGTCACCTCTGTCTTGCCTGGACCTGGATTCCTCAATATTTCAGAAAGCTGTATCTCCTTTGTGCTTAAGGACTTTCAATGATACTGGTCTATAACAATGTTATCCATTTAATTCTTTGTCATCACTGTTTCAAACATTTCACAGTGTGTACTGAGATACAGTAGGGAGAATTTGCTCATATTTTTATTTGCAGCTGTTGATATCTTGTCTTTTTGCAATCCTCTCCCTCAGTTCTGTTAATGACAAACTTTTGTCAGAGTAAGCTTTCATCTCAGGAGACCTGATGGCCATATTTAAAAATAACATTTTAAATAATATATTGCTTGCAGAAGTTTTTTCTGTTTTTTTTCTCTTAACAAAACAAAATTTGGCAGGATCTTGACCTTAAATAGGAACTGATGCCTGTAGGTATTAAAAGAATAATTTAATATGGAAGAAATCTATATTTAAAAAATGTTTATAATGCATGTTTTACAACCACTTTTTCCACAATTTTTTGGGGGGGAACTGCTTCCCTAATGTTTTTCAATGATTTTAGAGTCAGGTGACCTTAAGTTGTGATTCCACCCAGCTGCTTACTACTTTGGATTGGCAAAGACCTTTTGCCTAGCCTGTACCCCTGGTAAGTTTTCCTCCTGTATTTCTTAGACATAGAAATTCATCTTGTTTAAGTCATCCTCCCTCTCTTCTCCATTTCATGGGAACCCTTATAGGGCCTCTCTTTGTAGTTTTTTTTTTTTCTATTTCAACTTTTCTTGGTCTTTGTTAGAAGGCTCCTCCTGAAAGATCATAACTTTAGTATCCTCAATGACAATCCATTTAACAAACTGTTAACCTCTTCTAACCCAGTGACATCACTATTTCAGCAGCATACTCCGTGGTCCTTCTTTGAGATCTTGAATTTGGAAGTACCCTTTATGACCACAATCTTTTTGCCATTTTTCCATAGCCTCCTAGTTAATCATAATCTTTCCTCCTAGATTATTGTTCACTCTTGGCTTTTTCTTCCTACTTTGAATGGAGCTCCTCTTAAATCTTTTTTAATAGTGGTCTCACCAGTAACTGCTGTTTTGTCACATTCTTTGGGACTTGGCTTGTCTACTCTCAGCTTGATCAGCTACTTCATGATTTTTCCTGGTCTTAGTGGTGCTCAAGAAAGACTGTCTGACACTGTTGCCATTCATCCTTAAAGAAAATTTCATCAGAGCCCTTCTTGATTCTTGTCTCATGCATATTCACTCACCAACTCCTGGATATCTTTATAACTTTCCTCAAAAAACTCAACCCTGCACTCAACAAACTGTTCTTTACTATATTTCCAAAAAACTAGAGTCCATCAGGATTGGAGCCTATTAATTTCACCCATCTCTAACTCAAAGTTTATCTAATTAATCACTCTTTTCTCCTCTTGTCTGAAAGAAAAAGATGGACTTTCTTTTCAAGACTTCCTTTATACTCATCTTCATTTCAGGTAATGAACCCATCTCTAGTCTTTCATTTGCCACCAAGCTTAATTTAAATTCATTGTTTCTAATTCATTCTTTATGCCACTGCAATTTTAGCTTTGATTCTTACCATATCAGTGGAACTGCTTCAAAGTCTTGAGGCATTTACTGATAGTCAAGATTTGGTTTCTGAGTCTCCTGTTCTTCTCATTTTCCTTTACCATGCTGCAGGATTTATCACTGCTGACTGGTTCTTCGTTGAATATTCTGCATCCTTCGTTTTTATAATATTCTGGAGACCTGAAGCCCACTCTAGTAATCTTGGTAAAGACACAGCTACTTCAAGCCATCCCTCCCTTTTCCCAGTAAAGGCTTTATTAAACTGGAAAGGGATCACTTTACATGTATTATTACTGTAGACACATTTTAATCAGTTAAGCAATTATATTTTAAAGAAACGGAACTTAATTTTATGTTATTCAAATGTAAATGGATTTTCACAAAAATTGCAATTATTAAACGTCATAAGAATCTATTGCATAAAAACAATATATCAAGAAGACTATCTTAATAATGATGTTCATTGTTCTGGGTTGTGAAAAGAGAAAACGGTGTCACTGAATTATGCACATTGGCTAGATGACTTCTGGGATATACATTAGGGTAGAGACAGAATGCAGAGTTAGAGACAAACACTAAACATCACAATTCAGTCTTTTTAGGATGGACCAAGTCTGGAATAGAAAGATGGGAGAGAACTAAAGTGCTCGATTTGACATTCAAAAAAGATTTAGTGTGTATTAAACAATACATCATTCAACTCAAACTCCTTACCATCAGGCCTGTAATGGAACTAAAATTGGCACTATTTTTGCTCAGAACCAACCTGGTGTTTTCCAAAGAGACAAAAAAAAATGTATCTTGAAATAAGAATGTAAAAACGGCTGACATTTAATAAGCATTTTATGAGCAAGGAAAGAATTTATCGTCCTTGCTTTTCAGATGTGGAAAATGTGGCTCAGAGAGTTTAGGTAACGTGCCTAAAGTCACTCAGCTGGCAAATAGACCTGGGCACCTCGTCCAGGTTTTCAATCTCCAAACTTCTCATTTTCCGCCTTCTTCATACTGAATAAGGCCGTACATTTAACAGCAGAGAATCTGAATTCCAGTCCTACGCTTCTATTATCTCATCATGTAACAACAGATGAGTCACTGAATCTTTGCCAACCCCAGTATTATCTTCTGTTAAAAGAAAAAGAGGTAATAAGAAGGATAAGAGGGAGAAAACCAGCCAAATCTGAAATGTGGGAATTTAAAAAATAAATGACATGATTTCTTCAACAAATAAATGACATGAATAGAAAGGACTGGAGAGTGGGAACTGAAACTTAATAGATACATCAACCAAACATGATGAAGCCTGGTACTCTTAGGGGTGGGTGTGGTGGTATGGGCTGTTCTAGATTTAAATGAGAAACTGAAAAAATATATATGAGCAAATTATAAAATTTGAACATAAACTAGATATTGGATGATTATAAGGGATTACTAGGAATATTGTAAAATGTGATCATCGTAGTAGTTATAAATTTACAGAAAAAAGTGTTACCTGCTAGTATACATGCTAAAAATAAGTGAATTGATATTAATTGTGAAATTTGCTTTAAAATACTCTTGTAAATGTAAGTGAAGTGAAGATGAGAAAGATTGACAAACTCTAAATACTTGTTAAAGTGCAGTGGTGGGTGCATAGGAGCTCATTATACTGACCACTCTACTTTTGAATGTGTTTTAAATTTTCCAAAATACAAAGTAAAAAAATAAAAAGAAAAAAAGATGTGGAAGAAATAAAAATGGTGAGACAGATATTAACAAGTTTAGTTTCAGGTGTAAGACTGAATTACAAAGAAATCAGACAGGACTCTTTTATCATGTATTATGGCATTTAGGCATGGCAATGTATAATTTTATTTTGTAAATTAATTTTTAAGGTATTAAGGAATAATTGGATTTTTAAAACTTCCCTAGCCTGTAAATGCTGCTTATTGCCACCACATGTAGTTTCACACCTGAACTAGTTTTGCCAAATCGTTAGGACTCTTTTATCAAGAAGTTAAGCATCCAGGATTCAGGAATGTTCTTTGGTTCCAGCTCATTGATTTTGTTGGGAACGGTGTCTTACTATGACACTTTAAAATTTATTAAAGTGTTCTTGCCAATGTTTAGTACAGATTCTAAAATTTTAACACATATTTGAGCTAAAAATATAGGGAGATAAAAGGATTACAGAAACCATGGTGAGAAAATTTTCTGATTATGTCATGTAATATGTATATCGTACCTTTGTGGAAAAAGGAGCAAAATATTTTATACCTGATTTTAGTCTTAAGAGATGAAGTAGTTAAAAGGATTAATAACAATGGCTTTTATCTTAAAGAGCCCTATAATTACACTCAGCTGGCCTATACCTTTTTCCGTCTTTTCCATGTGATTTCCAAATGAAAGGCATCAATGAAAGAGAATTACTTATGATTTCTAAATTGAAAAAATTTTAAATCATTAAATATCTTTGATCAAAAGAAACAGGCTATTTTTTGCCATAGTGATCAATGATAATTTGAAGAAAAATATTCAGCAAGTACTTGAAACTTACTTTTATTGTTTGTGGCATTTTGTCAGGCTTATGGTTATCTTGTGAAGTAATAAGGCCCATGATGATTTAACATGAGCTTGTGACAGTGATGCTTTTCTCTATTTATTTCTGTACCACTCTGATTGCTCAAGGAGTTGCTTTCTTCATCCCACATTGGCCATGAGTGCCAAGTCTGCTAGTCAAAACAATTTCACAATTGAACATTAATGGACTCAGAAACATTAGCAGAAGCAAATAGAAGAAGGATACCATAGTAACCCATGGAGACCAAGGAAATAGTGTTCTATTAAAGAGACAGATAATGTCCCAAAATAAGGCTTTACATAAATAGATTGGCTTCTCATACTTAAAGTGTCTCTTAATGTGGAATGAACTTCCAATTTCATAATGTCCAGATTTGCCACTATCATCATAGTACTTTAAAAATGTCTGTTAAAATTTAATTCATTTATGAAATTTAAGAACAATAGATTATTAAATAATGTGGGAAAGGAGATAAAATTATTATATAGAGATAGGTAGTTTAGGATTTTTAGGGTTATATGATAAATTTTGAGAGGCAAGAAGCAAGCATGGGCAATTAATATGATTTTAGGTTCAGCACTAACAGAAATGTCACCTCACTTTATGTTACCTCATAAAGGAACATAGGAAACATACCCTTCATTCTGTTTTTTCTCATTTTTTAAACTTATATTGGTCCATCATTCTTCAAATAAACATTTACTACAATGGATTTCAAACTTTTCATATTTGAGGCAATATCTTTAACACTAGAAGTTTTGAAGCCCCCCTTGAAGGGATTAATAACACTAAATGCAGAAAAGTAATTAACTTTTTAAAACTAACTTTGGTAGAGGAACTTCTCAAAATGTCTGTTACTATCAAAGTAATCATAATTTCAAAGAACTCACATCATCATCTTTCAACAGAGTGTCACTCAGTGTAACTGCTCATTTCTAGATGAACATCTCTTAGTACATAGGAGACAAATTCCCACACACTGTAGCCACTTTAGCATCTTTCAACATTTGGTTATCCACTGAGGACGAATATGGTAAACAGCAGAGGTGAGACCACTGAGTATCTACTGGGTATAAAGCCCTGTAATAAGTTTCATGCACTCTTTCTGTTGCTCAGTTTGATTTCACTTACACAGAGGACAATTGTTAGAGCAGTAGATCTATTAGTTTGAATTATATAAAAGTACCAATATCTGGCTGTTTTAGATTTATAATAGTGTCAGCTTCATATAGTTCAACTTAATATAATGTTCATCAATGCTCTTGGAGTATTTTATGTCTTTAGTGTTGTAAAAACATATTATATATTTGCAAATAAAAATTGTTTTATTTTAAAATCTTAAAAGTTTTTCATCAAGAAGAGTAAAAATTAAGATAAATCCGTATTGGAACAACCTTAGTAGAATGTCAGAGCATGTAAGTCAGAGGGATAGCATTGAAAGATGAAAGGAAAGTTGGATGTATTTTGATGCCAAACTGTAATGAAATGTCAGAGCTATATACCAGCACTTCCTGTAAAGGATAAGATTCCAGAAAAGAATTCAGAATATGTTTTTTTTTAAACAAAGTGTACTAATATAGTCTGGGAATGCTGTAAACGCCATGTTAAATTCAACCATGATTGATAATAGTTAAGATTAATGAAAGCCTTACAAAAGTGGACTAATATTAATTGATTGTAAGATTGCATTGTAATCATGTTTTCTAAACAGATAACAGTCTCAGGGACTCCTGTCATGTAGGAAATTACACTGAGGCAATTGTAGCTTCCAAGCATATTAACTGACAAACATTCTCAAGAGCCAAGGGACAGAAAGACTCACAGACCCAAACTAAGGTACTTGAATTACATAGTTTATTAAACCTAATGAAAACACACAGAAAGAAGCAAGAGGAAAGAGTTGGAGGTGGGTTACCATACTTGCAATAGGTTAAAAGAGGAGGGGAAAGAACCTCCTACTGGAGTCCTGTGTTGCACAACATATACATGTCCTGCCTCTCTTTGTCCCTCTGCTACATTGGACTCTATTATTGAAGATGTGGTTATGACTTACATTGAACAGAGGCTTAGGAAAGGAAGATGCCTGGAGTCAATACATTCTTTTTCTACTAGAGGTATTTAGGGACAGGATCTGGTGAGCTGCTCTCACTTTCACTGACTTGATGAATAGCTTTTTCTTTTCTTTGCAGATGTAAGGTGAAACATACATGGGATCAAAATGGAACCATGTTATGTGTCACAAATAGGGGGCTGACTCAGTGATGTATACCTTTCACTCTGGAGATGGCAGATTTATTTCTTGTGACTTGGTCTTTGTATCTGTTTCCATTATAAGTGATACTCCTATTTATTCCATTTTATTTTTATAATGTATTTTATTTATTCTACTTAGATATATATATATATATCTTATACATTACTAATTTATATTCTAATTATACTTTTTTCTAATTATGCTTAACACTTCTTATGAATTTTACCTATGTTTTAGAAGCCAATGGATTTGTTCATCATCTATAATTAATACTTCTTGTGAGTTTCATCCCCCATATTTTTCTTGTTTTCTACTTAGCAAAATTAAATATTCTTTTAAAACATTTTTTTATGTTTTTTATTTTGAGAGACAGAGAGAGGCAGTATGAGCAGGGGAGGGTCAGAGAGAGAGAGAGAGAGAGAGATACAGAATTTGAAGCAGGCTCCAGGCTCTAAGCTGCTGTCAGCACAAAGCCCAATGTGGGGCTCGAACCCATGAACCATGAGATCATGACCTGAGCCAAAGTTGGACGCTCAACTGACTGAGCCACCCAGGTGCCCCCAAATTAAATATACTTAAATAATACATCAAGAACATAATGCAGACCCACAGGAGGAAAGTGAGAGGTGAAAATAAGGGTAATGTTTGGGTATCCCCATTTCAGCTTCAACCTGAATGGCTGTGGTTTCTACTTTTACTATTTTGTATATTCTGTATGAGATCTTGTGTGACAAAGGTCTTACAGTGCTACTGAGAAAACAACCCAAAAGTCAATGCTGTGTAAATTTACTTTATTAATTAATTTTTGGGTTTTATTAGTAATTACATAATTATAAATGAAATATTAAAATACACAGTTGCCACATTGTTAGGGGTTGAAAAGAAAATTGCTACAGGAATTGCAGATAATATATGTTTATTATATCAAACCATGTAACATACGTACTTATCCCTGATGCAGATGCTAATGGCTGAAATTTGATAAAAAACCTGTTTTATTTGTAATGTGAATTATAGCAAAATAAGAATATTTTCATAGATTAAAAGCTGTGGTTTAAATAAGTTGCTCAAAATGATAGTCCTTATTTTATTCATTCATGAAGCTATTCATTCTTCTATCTTTCTTACAAGAATCACTTGGATGCCAGACACTGTTCTAGGAGCTAGTGATACAAAGATGAATCAGTCTCTGCTCTGAATTATTGCTCTAATAATTCAGCCAGGTGGGGAAGACAGAGAAATAAAGCATCTGTTAAAATCCAGTGTGATAACTCTTTTAAAGGGTCTGCTTTGGAGACATAGAGGAGGAGTAGGGAGGGGAGGCACTGGAAAGGAGAACTTCATAAAGGAGTTGAATATGGAGCAAGGGATAAGGGAAGTGAGGGAACTGGGATGAGGGGAGGAGAAACACACTAGTTGTAGAGAGAAGAAACAGCATTACTGAGGGCATAAAAGAGACAGCAGATGTCGATTCCTTGTGGAGAATTATCAGGAAATGAGACCTTGACAAATCTGATCATAAACGGCTTTTATGCTACAAAATGAAGATTGGAATTTATTCTGAAATCAAAGAAAATGCTTAAAGAATTTTAGGTAAGAGGATGTCACTATTGCATAATCATGTTTGCAGCTGGAATGATAACTTTGGAAAAAGAACGGAGAGGAGCAAGAGTAGATTGATTAATAGTCCAGTGTCTGTGACGGTAGTCCCGTTGTGAAGAGGTCATGTAGGGGTGGAGAAGGAGATTCTCAAGTCGTTAGAGAGCTACTGAGGATTAGATTACATCTTCCCATTTCTGATAATCTAGTAGTATGTCCAGCTCTTCCACCACCACTGTCGCAGACCAGATACTGGCTAATACCACATACATATGCAAAATATCTTTTGGCTTACACTTTAATTCTTGAAGGTATGTGTTGACTTTGTAGTCATCCTACTTGTTACATCAGAAATGTTTTCCTCCAGAGTGGCTCTGTTATGAAATTTAAGAATGATGAAATTCATATACATTTGTGAAATGGTTAGTTTTCTTTATTAATATCAGTGTAATTAATATCAGTGTTGCCTCTTATTAAGGTACAAAATGAATTATTAGTGAATAGAAATGACATTGTTCATGTTGTATAGAATAGTAGAATAGTTATTTTCCAAAGTAATTTATCTATGTTTATTTTTAAACATGAAAAATACTGACTCTCTCCTCAATCTATAAAACTCATGAGATTATGAGTATCATATAATTACTACACATGTTCATCAGTGCTCTATGCCTCCCAAACTTCGTATCTGTAGTTGAGTTTAATGCGACCATTGCCTTGCTAGTCTCTGGAAGCATTAGTTTCTAATTCCTTCTGATAAAACCATTCTGTGGTTAGTTATTTTAAATGTCTTTAGCCATCCAGCTTTGCCTATTCAGCCTTGCATGATGCAGCTGAACAGGCTTGGAGAATCTGAATATTCTTTCTGGCTTCATCTCTTATTACCCTGCTCCCACCTCAGACTGGACCTTCATTTCTCTTCAAACATATAAAGCTTGCTACTTGCTTAGAGTCCTTGTACGTGTTGTTCCCTTTTCCTGGAACACACTTTCCTCCAGTAATCCACATGCCTCATCCTTCTATCTCCCTCAAGTCTGTGTTCCAATGTCAGCTCGTTAGTGAGGCCCTCCTTGACCATCCTCCTAAAAAGAGTTGCTCCCCTGGATCAGTCCTCCTCCTCGGTTCTGTTTTGTTCAAGAACATTTAGAATTTTATAAGGTACTATGTACTTCATTTATTTATTGTGTTTATTTTTAATCTCTCTTCCACCATTAGACCATGTCTTTGATGTAGGGATTTGTGTCTTATTTTCTTCCCTCTGTTCTCTGTAGGAATGTGTGTGCTTGTTATCTGTATTGTTATTAAATATCAACAACCACATTCTCAACAGAGAAATCTGAAAATAAAAGAAAATAAAAGATAGAAATGTAAATTGAAAATTTAAAGGAACACAATGCCTTTGGCATCTTGTTCAGGTTTTCCTGGGACCTGGTTTTCAATTTTAGTACCGAAAGTCCTGTGTTTGGGGAGCCCTCTCAACTCTGCATCACAGAGTTGGCCACCTTTCATTCTTGTGATCGTTTGTCATTGTGTAATGTTTTTACCATCTATTTCTGTCCTGGTGGGAGATGGCTGTGTTACACTATGTTCCCAATAATTCTTAGTAAGGTTGGTCATGTTCAGCCCCCACAAAGGCATGTGAGGGGGGCTTTCTCCATTTACTAATAAGTCTCTAAACTGTCATCACTTTGGTTTTCTGGCTTGATTTTCAGAATGAATACATGTTCCTCCCACTAACACTTCCCATGTTATTATGAGGAAAGTACCAGACTAGCAAATAGATTCTGCCACAAATCTGCTTGACTCATCTCTCTAGCCTGGCATCAGTTTTTTATTTTCATAAAATGAGGATACAACAGATATTAAACCACATTCTTTTCACTGCTAAGATTCTAGGGTTCTTTTCTGTGGTATTTCTTCTGACTGGCAATGGAAATTGTTCCTTTTCCCAGGATAGCTTAGCCCCTACTGCCCCTTAACTGGAGTATTTGGCACTTGGGGGAAAGCAAAAGCCTTCTCAAACCATGAAGGGTGGGAGAACTTTAGTTCCCTTATCTTCTCTGAGTTAGAGCCTTACTTGCCTTTTCTCTAGTAAGATTTCCACGTGGAGAAAAGTATGGTCTGGCTTTTCAATATGTTGCTTCTAAAGTGGCTGTGTTTCCTACTGAATGAAGGTTTTTAAAAAAATACCCCTACTATCTTTTGAATTTAAAATTTAATTTTAATTTAATTGTTGACCAGCAGTATCCTCATAATATATACATATGTGTGACCAAAAATCCCCACACATTACACATGCATATTAGACTAGGTTTATGTTACCATTTATGAGTTTGAACAAAACCTAGGTGACGAATACTTTCATCTACATGTAGCTCTCATATTTGAATCAAAAAATGCTTTGGGGGAAAAATGTTAGCAAAGCAAATGCCATCATTTGCAGTTAACTATTTTACATTTAAATGATGCTTAGATGTTTAGAAATAATTTCCTTTGTCTACTGGTCCTTCCAGTGACTCTGAAAGAAAACAGATGTTCAGATCAGATTAGATTCATATTTTTGATGAACCACTCACTAATTGTGGGCACTTTGGGGAATCAGGTCAACCCTTGGGTCCTCAGTTTAGGCAGGTGTGTAATGGGGATTATAGTGTCTGCCTCATTTAGCTCAATCCGTTTCCAAGTTGTGGTAGGTAAATGAGTTAATTCTTGTAACTAGGAGAGTGCCTAATATGTGAGCCAGTGATATTCTTACTCCTGTTTATAGATAAAGAAATCAAGGATAGAAGAGATTAAGTGATTTGTCCACTTGACAAAACTCATAACTTGTGCATTCAAGACTTGTTTATTAGTCTAAGACTCTTTCTCTGAGAACCACAGTAATATTTTAAAGCCTGTCAAGAATCCACTCAACAAAAATATCAACTAAGATCAGGACTGCATTATGACTTTCTTAGGCCATGGGCAGTTTTGCCTTCTTGGGCTCCTTTCACCAAAGGAAAAAAAAAATAAACCCAAGTGGGATTCATTAAGATATATGCATTACCATTATATTCACTTTTCTTCATATTTTAAAGGAAGTTAAAATTAGAAAATTTCCATGAATCTCTAAATATAGCATGTGCTCTAGGCACTGTGCCCACTGTGCCTAATGGTTAAATCAATCTTAAGTTAGGAAAAAACTATTTCATACTGAGGCAAACAATAAAAACAATGGATTTTTATCCCTATGTTTGGTCTTGCAATTGAAAGAGTGTTCTAATGAGATCTTTCAGCTGCCCCCGCAGTGCCTCACGAAGTGTACTATAGTTAGCGTCTAAACCAAGTTAGATAAAACTGGGACACCTGCCAGACCCTAGTGCCTCACTCTCTCTGAATGATGGATAGGGTTATACAAATTTAAAAGCTGATGATAAAGAAGTTAATATTTTAAGACATGTAAAATATGATTCTTTCATGTCAGATAATGAAATCTAAGATTAATCACAAACAAATTTGTACTAGGACATGTTGTAGTAATTCATCATGTCTTCTCCAGAAGTGGTATCTTTGTTGAATGTTCCCAAACAGTGTCAAAGTCAGTGTCTGGAGTAGATGTAATCAGGAAGGGAAAAGGAGCCCAAAGTCATGCATTTTAAATGTGTAGGCTGTATATGATAATCCCTGTGAGGAAGAGGAATGCTACATTGAAACTTCTGTAGCACTTCTTTCATGCTATTTGGATTCCATTTTGAAGACTATACAATTTAGGAGTTCAGAGCTTGAACTGTAGAAAATCACTGGACTGTCTTCAAGAAACAAAGCTAAATAAACACATCATTGCTTGGCAATCTTAGGATAAGCCTACCCTTCTTTGCTGGGTAATTTTTGGTGTGCGTGACCATCTGAGTTTCCTCAGACAGGAAGGTTTATGAATGCAGGGAATAAAAGCTCATGGGAAAATGCCTTCTGTAACCTTTTCCCTGTTACTTTTCTTGATTTCTGGGAGCTTTAGTCTTAGCAGTGTAAAGTGTGTTTCTGACATACAATCCCATACACATTTTAACTACTCAATTATTATAGTGACATGGATATCAAACAAACAAAAAATACTCAAAGTGACATCAGTAATTTTTTTGATGTGTAAAAATGATGTTTCAAACTGAGGGAAGTGTATTAGTACAGATATAAACGTAGGCATCTGAATCCTTAGACGTAGATGCTGATTTCAAGCTGAAAAAGTCATTTACATTAATCATTGATGTGTCAGCTGAAAGCTTGTAAATTTGTCATCTCTAAAAGCAGTTTTACGTTATAAAGTCACTCAATAAAATCCTTCAAATGTAGGATAGAGGGGTTTATTGCCATTATTTATTACACATGTTATATTTTAATATGCTCATTTTTGTTTTGCTTTTTTAAAAAAATCAAGTTAATTAATGTGCTCTTGTGAAAGTGTATTAAATTTTGCTTCAAATGGATTCTGGCTATCATCAGTTTCAAACCAAGGAAACAAAATTATTTATGTATAATTTAACTTAGATTTATTAAAAACTTTAAGAGGTTGTTTGGGAAGACACTGTGCCTCACTTTCCCTAAAACCTACTCATATGTGTTCAAAGAAGATTAATTAATTTTCTCAAGAAAATGGACATTTAGGCTCTTTCCATGATTTGACAATTGTTGACAGTGCTGCTATGAACATTGGGGTACATGTGCTCCTATGCATCAGCATTTCTGTATCCCTCACCAAGAGGTATTTTGTACAAACATCCAAATTTCATAAGTCTTCTCCAGGATGTTATTAATGTTAAATATTTCTGCTGGGAGTTGATACAGGAAGTAGTGATACTCTTATTTGAATCATAATGATCCAATAGCCAAATAAATAAACAAACTTTGTGTAACTCTTTCTAAAGAAAGTCCAGTCAACTTGTGATAATTTATGTAATATTATTTTTTAAGTTTACGTATTTATTTTGAGATAGAGATGCAGAGAGAGAGAAAGAGAGAGAGAATCTCAAGCAGGCTTCGTGCTATCGGAGCAGAACCTGCTATGGGGCTTGAACTCACAGAATTGTGAGATCATGACCTGAGCCGAAATCAAGAATCAGAAACGTATCCAACTGAGCCACTCAGGTGCTCCATGCAATATTGTTTTTTAAGCTTTTCCCTTATATACGTTAAGATGATTTAAAGCAATAAACTGATTTGGGGGATGATAAAAAGTGTTGATGGCACCTGAGTGTAAACAGAAGAAACCTATGTTTCTTTACTCTCTGGTCTTCCTCTTCTCATTTCTCTCTTTACTTTCCTCTTTGCTCTTTCTCTCTCCTCTCTCAGTACCTTATCGAAATGTCATTTCATAAGAACAATTATCAGAAAATGATTCGATCATAAGCCAATGAGAAATTTCTATTTTATTTTAATAAATTAATGATTATTAATTAGTATTAGTAAAAATTCTCAGGATATTATTTTTCATTTTCAAACAGATGCACAAATACATTTAACTAGTATAGATTCCCAAGGTATGTAATCTATTGTTTTTGTTTTTAGATCTGTAGTTTATTGTTCTACCAAAGCATTCCCTAATCTCTATTAAAGTCTTCTGTCTCTGGGATTCCAGCAATTTTGTAAAATATCTTTGTTTTTTTTTTATAATTCAACTGTGTGTTAGTATCAACACTCAGGAGGGTGGTTTAGAAGCCTTGTTACAGTCAAACTCACCTTGATCTGTTTTCAGATTTACAACTCTTATGTGTTAGATATTACCCAACTTGGACTTTCCTGTCCTGGAATATGAACAACATTTATAAAATTTCTGGTAAACTAAGTTTCTTTCAAAATTTCTATAAGTCAAGCAACTTAAAAATATTGCAAACAAACCATTTTAAAGGGAGAGTTATTTGAAATAAAAAACCTAAAATTTCATTAAATGTGTCTTCAATTAGAATTGTTGACTTTGAATCCTGCATTGAAGGAGCTATACTGAAATCAAGGGTTGTCATAGGAACAGCATTGCTGCGAAACTCGACCTTAAGTAAAACCTTTTTTTAAAAAAATTACCATAAAATTATTTTTAAGAAATAAATGCTGTAGGTAATTTGAATTTGATAGCAATGATTTTAGTATTAATGGATACATATAAAATCCAGATGAGAATGATAAATATGCTTGTAATAAAAGCCAAGTAGAACATGTAGACATGAAATCTAGTCATTCAGAAATGGTTGAAATATTTTTTATATATTTCTTAGTTTTACAATTTTACTTACAAACTAGAATTATTTTGTAAGAGCAAGAAATATCAGAATAAAATTTATTTTTTAGAATATAACAATTATTTTGGGCTAAAGTCTTATAATATACATATATACTTAAACTTATCTTTCCTGTAGTATGGAAGCAAAACAAATTGAGAAATTAATTCATTATTTAATTATTGATGAGGATAAATTGCTGAGTTTTAAAGGTAAGAATATTCGTAATTATTTAAGTATAATTCAGCTATTGATATAACTGGCAGTAGAATATTTACATACATATATTCATTTGCAGTTTATGTTTCTTATATGTATGAGAAAGACTGGCTAATGCTAAATATTCATGTCAGTCTCCTACTTATCCCCCTTGTTCTTTATGTTTGGTTTACATATATTTTTTTTAACCAGGTGCGATAGCAAATTAGTCAACTGTATTTTTTATTTGTACTTCAGTACAGAAAGGCAAACATTAGAACATATACATTCAGATGTAAAGCAGTCAGTAAGTAAGCCTCCATTTGCATTCCATAAGTGTATTTGATTTTAATAATAAGATTTCACACCAAAGAATTCTGGATTTTTGCAATTAAGTTGCTACCATTGATGAATGCTAGCATTTTAAATAATTAATTATCTGATCAACATGTAGAAAATAGGTGAGATTGAAGTATGATTGAACTCATTGTGCATATCTGCTATGACTGTTAGTGTTTGCTCTCAACTGTAAAATACATGTGGCTTTTCCATATGTAATTAGGGTAGCAGTTGTCAGGGTACATTTTTGCCAATCCAAATGTTCATATTTAACTACCACAACTTTATAGTTATCTCATTGGAACTCTCAGGCCCAGCCCTGAGAATGCAAATGTAGGCTTACTCACTGACTGCTTTACATCTGAATGTATATGAATGTAAATATTACTGAAATGTAATATTTAAGTATTGAAATTTGATTTATGTATGCCTCACACTCACATATTTGAGATATACTAGGTTAAAAAGCTGATTTTAAAAAATGATTTTAAAGTTCTCACTGTGGAAGCAGGTTGGCTAATGGTTTCCTTTATTTCAAATGTATTCATTGCTTAACGGAATGTAAGCAGCTGTATTTTGTTTACAAAATCTTATCTAAACTAAATGTTTTCTGTCATATATCAAGTCAACTCTTGTAGGCATCTCCTCTAGTCCAGCTGGCAATTGGGCAGGACACACACACGATTAACCATTGCTTTTAGGGGATGAGCATTACTTTACAGCCAGTTGAATGATCTTGTCTTGCTATTTATGAAATAGTTTCTTTCCTTTCTTCTTTAGTTTATTTCCTTCTTTCCATTTTCCTTGGAAATGAAATGTAAAGTTAGACTATTTGTATATTCCATTTTAGTTTGGGTTTAGTATTTTATATTTAAGTCCTTTGTCTTGGAATAAATTTAACCCTATTTAAAAGCTAATTAAATTGGTCTATTACTGCCTCAGAGATGCTGTCGGAAGATATGAGACTCCTGGGTCAGAAGCAAGAAGCTTTATTCTTCAGGGCCCTGCAGGCATTATGAGTATCCACATGTGCATCTACCAGACTTGCTCCCAAGTCCCGCAGGGATTCAGATGGACGCATTGACTGCATCACAGCCAAGCAACACTGAGCTTGGGAAATCCACCTTTTCATAGCTAGCAATAGTCAAGCCTGCTCTTTGTCCCAGAGACATGACCTCAGCTGTGAGGATTGCTTACTGCAAACACAAACTGAGAGATGGCCTGGGGGAAAAGCAGTCATGGTCCTGCAGTCTTGCAGAAATGCTAGAGATTGTGGAAGATTCTGTCACATCACAGTGTAAATGTTTTTGCATGCATAACCTTATTTTAGGTAGATTTGTGTGTATATTTCTTGTGGTTTTTTTGCACATGTCTCCCTGAATGTGTACATGACAAACCATGTGCTTACCAGTCACCGTCTTAATTTAGATTATTTCCTAGAGCATCAACATCAAGTAAATTATTAATATTAACTATTGTTCAGATTCATTGCCTTCAGTAAGTTTACATGTACACAACGCAGTAGGGATGACAGGGTCTTGGCTCTGATTTTACCTTCAGAAGCTAGAACAGACTACTGTGACCGATCTTAAAATGTCAGTATAAGGTGTCAACACTGACACCTGAAACACCTTGAATGAAATAACTTCTTTTCTAACATGAATGGAAAAACGTTCCAAATTTGTGATGTAAAATAATTTATTTTCTGATAATCACCTTATTGGATATTTTCATTTCACATTCACTGTTATCTTGAGTTTTTATAGAATAAAATGCTATTGATTTTCCTTCATTTGATAATCAAGTCATAAAACTATCTCTCAAATATGGTCAATCACCGAACAGCTTTCAAAGTTATTCTCTAGGAAACTGTATTTCATCATTTTGAGATAGTCAGAGGAAAGCAATCATCTAGGAACTATCCCTCACTATAGTCATTATTAATGTATTAGAAGATTTAAGCACTTATCTACATTTACAGCTACTGAAAAGAATAGGAATTTTGATTATGCCTTTGAGAAACAGCAGGTTAAACTGTAGAAGCAGTAAACTATGAGGGCAAAATCATCTATAGTGCTCGAGTGGTGCTAGAAGGGATCAGAGATTAATGAAATTGCTTCTAGAGTCCCTAGAAGACAAAGTCTGCCTATTTCAAATGCACTTTTTAAAAAAATTATTACAAGAAGAACATGTTCTATTGGTCATGTGCTTTTTGTTAATATGGTTGAAACAGAGAAAAGCAAAATGACCATCTTTCATTATAGGCTAATCTTGAATTTGCCATACTTTATAAAGATAAAAAGAAGTTATATAAGTTAGAGTTGTAACAACCAGAGCCATTCCTTGGGATGAGGAAAATCAGGGATCACAATATAATGGGGCAGAGAGTAGAGACAAATGGGCGAGGCAGCTCATGAGAGTGATATTGGTAGTGGTAGTGGTGGGGGTCAGTATTGTCCTAGCTGAGTACTGGGGATCTCTACCCTAGTCCATGCTGTGACACTCCTCTGGTCATTCTCACCTCACAGACTGAGAAGTCCACAGAGAAGTGTTCTCTTAGAGTCTGTGTGTGTGTGTGTGTGTGTGTGTGTGTGTGTGTGTGTGTGTGCCTCTCTTCTTGATCATATTTGAGAAGCTTGGAATGATGAAATTCTATGCCTAAGTGGATTCGAATCTGCTTCAAGGTCTTGCATGAACTTTTTATTCAGGTCTGTCTTTCTAAAGATGGACTGGCCTGTAAGTGATAATAGATACCATTTACTTTTTCTGCCATGATATATTTAACTTCAGTTGATACACGTATTCTCAGAAATTCTCCCTCAGGACCACCCCTAAGTGGGGCATGGTGCGTTGTGGAGGCAGATTTCACCTGAATATCTCTCTCTCTCTCTCTCTCTCTCTCTCTCTCTCTCTCTCTCTCCCTCCCTCTCTTTCTTTTAGTGCTTAATTATTTATCTTGAGAGGGAGAGAGAGAGCACACATATGTCCAACTTGGGGAGGGACAGAAAGTGAGGGAAAGAGAGAATCCGAAGCAAGCTCCACACTGCCAGCCCAGAGCCCAATGCATTGCTCCATCTCATAACCATGAGATCATGACCTGACCCAAAATCAAGAGTCTGACACTCAACTGATTGAGCCACCCAGGCACCCCTCACTTATATTTCTTAAAACTCTATAGCTGTAGTGAATATCCATAGGACTAACTTCACCTACCTCCAATCATCAAACAATATAAACAGTCCACCATAAGGAACCTACCACTTTCTTTTATAGAATTCCCCTTGTGGCCAATGGCCATTTTCATATGTGTTTCAGGATGGCTTCACGGGTGTATGATTTCTGTGTGTTACTATACATGGAACTGGGCTCAGAAGGATCTCACATTTGATGTAAAACCATACCGTTGCCATTTTAACAGCTTTACAAAGTGTATCTTTCAACTACTTTTTTTTTAAGCTCCATGAGACATTTATTCACGATGACACCAAATACCACCCTCCTGGCCACCAATCTTTTGTTCCGGAGCCCAGATCCTGCCTGGCCTTCCCTTTCTGTGTCTCTGGCCTGTCCTATGACACTGCTGCCTTCCAGACAGGTGAAGGTAGACAACCTGTTGTATATCCGCTGCGTGGGATTAAAAGGAAAAGGAGATCCAAATTCCGCTCACTGCCTCTAATAATGTCAGAAATCTGGATGGGAGTGTAGGATTGAGAAGGATTGGCATCTAGCAATGGGGAAAACAGGGCAGGATATGGTAGCAATTGTCCCCACGATGGCCTGGCAGCAACAATGCATATTTTTAAAGAAACTTGGGGGTCTCCTGTTCATTGTAAATTGGTACAGTAGGCTTTTAAAGGGGAAATACCTGCTTCAGTTTCCCCAGAGTCCATCCATAGATGGGGCCTTGTATATTGCCTCAGCAGCTAGTGGAAAGAAGAGCCAATCATTCATCAGACCTGAACATGTACCTGACCTATCCATGGAGTAGCCTCCTAGTTGCTTATCTGGGCCTGCACACAACTCTGAGAATTCTGAGCTCCAGATGGAGAGACTCTTCTGGCCGGCTCTGTATCTTGGAGCTCTCTTTTCCATCTTCCAACCTTCGAAAGTCTGATTTGCGCTTGTTTAGGCCAGCTTGAAGCTCTCTGTGAAATACGAATTATGTAACTTAATATGAATTGAATGCTTTTATATTTGAATTTAATACTGACATCGTACAACATCGACACAACGGGTAAAATCCATGCTAATAATTGCAATTTTACCTTTTTCTTTACTTAGACTCTAATTATATACAAAGTTAAGAGAAAGATCATAGAAAAGAGTAAAAACTACACCTCTAGCTATACATCTTGCTTTTTTAAAAAAAAAGGTTCCTCTATTTTTTCTTAATGTTTATTTTTGAAAGAGACAGAGAGAGCATGAGCTGGAGAGGGGCAGAGAAAGAGGGAAACAGAGAATCCAAAGTGGGCACTGCTGACAGCAGACAGCATAATGCAGGGCATGATCTCATGACCTGAGCCAGTCAGACAGTTAACTGCCTGAGCCACCCAGGCACCCTGGGGGTGGGTTTTAAATTTTTTATTTAATGTTTATTTATTTTTGAGAAAGAGAGAGAAAGAATATAAGCAGAGGAGGGACAGAAAGAGAGGGAGACAGAATCTGAAGAAGGCTCCAGGCTCTGAGCTCCCAACACAGAGCCCAATGAGGGGCTCAAACTCACAGACTACAAGATCATGACCTGAGCCAAAGTTAGAAGCTTACCCAACTGAGCCACCAGTTACCCCAACAGGGTTGGCTTTTAAGTGCCCTGAAATAGTTTCCTCATAGGAGGAGTGAAAATTGAATATACTTCAGTAAATTGGAGAGAAGCAGCCTAATGCAATTTCTTATAAAATATAAGAATGGTAGAATATTTAAAGTACCTAATATTCTCTGCATTTCCATCATTTAACAAATAATGTCAAGTCCATGAAGGATGGAAGTTAATAAAAAAATACATGGCCATTGATAAAATATTTAGTGATTTTATTATTGTCTCTATTATTGTCTACCCTATTAGCATATTCCTATATGGTGTTAATAGTCTGTTAATAATCTTTTTAGATTAGCTCAGCTTCCTTTCCGTTACAAGTTAATTTCCTCAAAGTCAAATCTGATAATACTAAATATACGCTTATTAAGCTTCAGTTGACTCCCTGTTATCTTTTGAATAAGATCCAGTTTACTTAATTCATTCTACAGTCCCACAATTTGCTTGTAACCTGATCCCAGACTGTTTCTCTTACCTTGTCTTCTGTCTTTTCTCTCTCTCTTTATCTTTAGCTCTGTAACCTTGGACCTAATATGGTGTTAGGATTATGACTTGACCTCTCATATGCCTGCTGATATAGATTGCTTAGAATGACTCTACTTCCCTTTGTCATTTATGCCCATCCAGAGTTAATACTCCCCACCTTAGTCATTTTGTGGGGTTTTGTTCATACCTCTATAATAGTTCTTAACTCAAAATATTATTGTATATCTGATTGCATGTCACTAAACTATGAGCAGCAAGTAAGGTGAATTCATCCCCATATTCCAAGGGCTTAGATTAATGCCTGGCTAAATGTTAGTTCTCAACTTTATTGGTAAATAAATAATTATTTAAAAATTGGAAATCAGATGGAGCTCAGTAAACTAAAACTATCAAAAGGAATTTAACTATAACTTGAGTTTAGAAAAAAGATTTCTTATTCTAATATAAAGTTGCAGTTATGCAAGATGAGCAAGTCCTAGAGATCTGTAAAGCATAGTGCCTACATTATATACTTAAAAATTTGCTGGTAGGGCAGATCTTATATTAAATGTTCTTATCACAAAACAATAATAATTACTAATAATCAATAGAGAAGGCAGGAGGAAACTTTTGGAGGTGAAGAACATGTTTATGGCATAAGCTCTGGTGATGGTTTCACAGAAGTACACTTATCTCCAAACTCGTCAAGTAAGCATAAACATGTACAGCTTTTCATGTGTCTATCGTACCTTCATAAAGTGGTTTAAAAATATTTTGTGTTAACCCTGAACATTAGTTTGAGCATTCTCTAAGCATTTTGGATAGCAGAGGCAATTCTGGGATGAGGCAATTAACTGTCTGAAAGTCCAACATACTTTTATTATATAATCACAGCATGGCAAAATAGTCCCCTACTGTTACCCTCCAGAGATTTTAAATATCTTTTCTTTTGAATCTCTGTGTGTTTGTGCTTGAGTTTTAATTTTTAGATTAAGCACCATATTTAGAAGTCTATGGCTTTGGAAAAAAAGGTAGTTTGACAAATCTTAATCTTCCTTAAAAATTTTTTAAGTCTATTTATTTATTTTGAGAGAGACAGAGATTGAGTGGAGGAGTGGTAGAGGGGGAGAGAGAGAGAGAGAGAGAGAGAGAGAGAGGGAGAAGGAGAGAGGGAATCCCAAGCAGGCTCTGGACTGTCAACACAGAGCCCAATGCAGGGCTGGAACTCATGAAACTGTGAGATCATGACCCGAGTTGAAATCAAGAGTCAGACACTTAACCAACTGATCAACCCAGGTGCCCTTATAAACTTTAATCTTCCTAAACAGAAGATTGATGGTTTGCAAAGATTTCAAATGCCTTTCAATGTCATAAACACTTCTACCAATGTAGTCTCTGACCAAGAACAGGAGAAAACATTCAGAAATCTAGGCATAAATGCTTGTAACCTAAAAGCTTTCCATTCAACTTGTTGTTGTAGTTAAAAACCCATGGACTCAATGGCCATATTATTTTACTGATTTGTACTGGCTCAGTTGGAGGCCAGTATGTGATTTTGGCAAAGAGAAATGGAAAGTGTGTCTTTTTCAGACATATTCTATGTTTATAATTTTTACTTATGACATTTAAAAAAATTAAATTGTTCACACATGGAGGCTACCCTTTTGCTCCGTGAGCTCCATTTTGTAATCTGAACTTTAGTATATTGAAATAATTCTCTTAGCATCCACAGCAAAGAGCTTTCTAACTAAATAAACTTAGCAGTCAAAGGTCTGGTCTGTACACTAACTTGGGTTATTTTCAATTCTCCTGAGACTAAAATCACCATAGCAATGACATTTCATTCTACCTACCGCCTTATTGGAGATGCCTATTAATATACCATTTATCAGAATAGATTAGTTTATTTTGGTGTTACAATAACACTTTTTACAGGAATTTAAACTATCCCACCCTCTTTGCATAGCCTTTTCTATCTTGAAATCTTTCCTCTATTCACAGACAGAATCACTGAGTTCAATATATTTTAGTAGGAAAAAGTATAGAACAATTTCAAAGTAAAATTTAGAATAAGGTTTAATTACCCTTCAATGCATGTAGTAGCCCAAAGCTCTGGCACAAATTAGTTTCTGAGACCCAAGGCTACAACTGAAGGTGTAGTCAGACATGAAACTAAGGGGAACTAAGGTATGCTTTTTGGATGAAAAAATGGAACAGAATGGAATGGGCAGTATAATGTGGAGTCCAAAGAGTCAGTTGGATAGATAATGATCTAGACACCTCAGAAAAGTGTGCCAAAGAGAGGAAAAGTAGCCAATCTCCGTGAGAAGAATGAGGAGAAACTCCCTGAGTCATGTGAGAATACAGGAGGAAACCTTTTCTATAGAACCTGTGGTCCTACTATCCGGTGGTCTGAGACAGTTCATAGGGGAAATACCTAACCCCAACGCCAGAGACCACAGAACACTGAAGTATTCTATACATGCTCATTAGCCTCATTCACTTTTCTTCTCCACTCCCTTTTCTCTTGACTGATCCTTTCCCCTTTTTACAGAAGGGTTTAACAACCTGCCTGAGTTTGTGAAGTTTTCTATCAACATTACAGAATGGAGAAATGATCTCTTTCTGCTTTTTCCCCATATTGGCTTCTTCAAGGTTATTAATATAAAGCCAGTCTTTAATTTAACAGGTACATCATTTTTCTTAAAGATTTGAATTTATGTCTAAGAAATAAATCCTTAAGAAATGACAGCTATACTGGTTGACTTTACATCAGCATAGTATGAGGTAGTTTGAGTTCAGTGATGTTTTGAAATCTCCAGAAGTAGTAAGCAACTTAAAACATGTTATTTCATTTGTGTCTGACATAACAGTTTTACTCCATAAAAGTACTTGTTGCTTCCTTTAAAGAACCATGTACTACCATAACTCTATGCCTTTTACTTATGCTTTCCCCCTCATCTGGAATAAACATCTTTTAGTTTTCAAGTTTCTTTCTTTTTTTTTTTTATTCTCAAGTTAGTTAACATTCAGTGTAGTCTTGTCTTCAGGAGTAGAACCCAGTGGTTCAACACTTACATATTACACCTAGTGCTCATCCCAACAGGTACACTTCTTAAAGCCCATCATCCATTTAACCCAGCCCCCAACCCCCTTACTCCCATCAACCCTCAATTTGTTCTTTGTATCTAAGAAAACTGGATAGCAGCATGCAGAAGAATGAAACTGTACCATTTTCTTACATGTTATACACAAATATATTCAAAATGGATGAAAGACCTAAATGTGAGACTGGAAACCATCAGAATCCTACAGGAGAAAACAGGCAGCAACTTCTTTGACCTCAGCTGCAGCAACTTCTTAATTTTCAGCTTTCTTGTTCCTCCTTCATGTAGCTATTTCTGAAACTCTATGTTGAAATCAATATTCCCTCCTTTGTGCTCTCATTGTGTCTTGTTTTTATCTCTTTGCTAATGGCTTTGAATTATAATTACTTTTGTGTATCCCTGTCTTTCCCACCAGATTGTGAACTCTTTGAGAATAGAGAACATGCCCTATTCATTCTTACTGCACAGTATATAACCTGGCACCTGCCTTAAATACATTTGGTATGTATTGGAGAGTTTCACTATCTGATGGATAAAAAGCAATTTTACAAGGGCTGAATGTATGTTACAGTTAACAAAGATTTTTTAAAAAAGTTTTCTATCCATGATTGCATCAGAAGCAAAGGAAGTAATAAGTTATTAATGGAGATCATGGGAGAGACACAATTTCAACAAAATGAAATGGATATCCAGGTGCATTAATATTAAAACTGAATATATGAATTATGAAGAAGTATAGCACAAATTAGATATTAGACTACAGACTCTAAAGGCTTTAGAATTAGTTTCTGAGTTTACAACTTTAGATTAGGTTAATAATCAAAGGGAGGGAGACTACCTTCCATATCCCCCTGGTTTATTAAGATTAGATGGGCTGATTATTTAGCAAAGGGATATCTGGAGTTTTAAATAAAAATAAATTTTAAAATTCTTTATCAATATTTAAAGCAAGCATTTTCTAACCAAGTGGCTTTTGAATTTAGGCTAAAGGGAAAGCAAACTCGGCATCTTGCTACTTTCTTTTTTCCTGACAAGAGATGACTACTTAACCATTTACAGTCAAATATGCCTTTACAAGCCTTTATCTCAGACTTTGTTTCAAAAAATTTCCTGGAGAAGAACAGAGGATCTTAATAGTTTACTTCTGAACTGGCTGCCAAATGAAGAAAGTGTGTTTCTATGAAAGACAAGTCAATTTTCTCAGAGGTCTTGGGTGAAGTACTTGAGATTTTTCTTGGTGTGGGCATTAAGGTCAAATAGACAAGCTCAAAGGCAGGCTCTGCCATTTACTCTCCAGGTGATCATGAAATGGCCATTTTCTCATTTTAAATCAGGAATCAGCTACCATTGTGTGAAGATATATCAATAGACATACATTTATGTGCCTGGATCATCTCTAAAAGATTATAAAAGGGTCACAATTTTCCCTCCAGGTAGAGGAACTGGGTGTCTTCCAGCTATCACAGATAAGAGAGAGACTTACTTTTTATGATAGCACTTTACACCTTTAGAGCATTGTACCATTTCATGTATTACCCTTTCAAAAGTACAATGCTTGATTAAAAAACACAATAAAATATGTAATAATGTTTCCAACACAATTGCTGACATCATATTCAATAAATACTGTTCTATCTACGTTTTCTATTTAATTCCCTGATTTACTGTCTTTGATCTGGTATCCATAGGAAAAAATACCCACTCTTTCAAAGAAGCTTTAGTTCTACCATATTTTAGAAGGTTATTATTTTTAGATTATTAACAACTAAAATGAATAAATGTAAAAGATCTTGAGTTTTTAGAAAATTTAAACCTTGATGACTTAGCTTGTCATCCTTTTTAAAAAGACATATAAATCTAAAACCATGATGATAGCTGATTCATTCCTCTAAGAGATATTTCCATTTTCTGCTGTGGGCCTGTCAGACACTATTCTAGAATCTTGAGCAAGGCAGAAAAATATTTTTCTCCTTGCAGAGGGTTAATCTACAGGAAACAGACAATAAACAGTAAACATGATGCATAAGTAAATAAATTTAGTACATTAGAAAGTGGAGTGCTCCATGGACATAAAATGAAGATGGAGATAAGGAGGAAAGGGAGAAATGGGATGGGTAAGTGGCTTTGACCATGGGCAATATGGTGTTATTGAGAGAAGCCTGAGCTGAGACTTCAGATGGATGAAGGAATAAAGCCACACAGATGTGTCAGGAAGAGTATTCCAGGCATAAGTAACGATGATCGCAGAGTCTAAACAGAAGCATGCCTTTGTGTCCAAGGAGTAGTGAGGGACTGGCTGGAGGGGGTGTGATTCAGAGGAGGTGTGGCAAGAAAAGAAGAAGTCTGGGGGGAAATAGGTTAAGATCATGTAGAGTCTGTAAGCCACATTAAAGAAGTCAGCTTTTAGTAAGATAGGGGGGACATGGAGGGTTTTTGGCAGAGGAATGACAAATGCTGACTTCTTTTTCAAAAAGGATTGTTCTGGTTGCTTTGTTCAGAATAAACTTATAGGAAGCAAGAGGGAAAGCAAGAGATAGTACTTATCAGTATAATATAGGCAAAAAGTTGTGTCCAGAATAGTAGTATTGGGTTTGATATGAAGTTCTGAGTAAAAGGTAAAGCCAAAGACAGTTGAAGCAATGTAGGCTGAGCATCTGGAAGAATGACATTTCTATTAACTGAGGTGGGGATAACTAAGAAAGGATCAGAACTGAAAAGGGAAATATTGGCAGTTCATTTTTTGAACAAATGAAGTGTAAGATACCTATTATTTATCCAGGTGGAGATGGTGATGAAGCAGACAGGTCCAGATTGAAGATATGAATGTGGTAGTCATCAGCTTAAATACAGTAGTCCCCACTTTGCCCGCAGTTTTGCTTTCCACAGTTTCAATCACCTGTGGTCAACCATGGTCTAGGAGTAAATGATCCTCCCTCTGATGTATTGTCAGAAGGTGAAAAGTAGCCTGATGCTACATCACAATGCCTACATCATTCACTGCACTTCCTCTCATAATAGGCACTTTCTTATTTCACATCATTACAAGCAAGATGAGTAGAGTACAGTAAGATATTTTGAAAGAGAACACAATTATATAACTTTTATTATAATACATTGTTATAATTATTCTGTTTTATTATGGTTAATCTCTTACTGTGCCTATTTTATAAATTAAACTTTATTATAAGTATGTATACCTAGGAAAAAGTGTATATGCAGTTTGGTATTATTCATGGTTTCAGGCACCTACTGGGGGGTTTTGGAAGTATTTCCCTCAGATAAGGGGGGACTACTGTAATAACTTTTTGAAAGCAGTCACTTCCCCCTAGCCCCAAAACCTTGCTCAGGGATCTGTCTACATATAAAGGATATCCCGGTTGATCCTAAGAGCAGAGAGTTCAGTCTTAAGAGAAAGCCAAGGGAAAAAGATATCACGAAGTTGAGATATAAAACATGTATAGTTTTTTTCTGTAATTACTTCAGGATAAGGTACCCATTTCTGTATCAACAAGATTTTTTTGTTTGTTTTGTTTTCTGCAGAGGCTTCTGTCAGGGAAGGCAAATAACTGACACTTTGAACCTGAGTCTGAGCTCTGCATAACATGCTGCCTGAGATTTTTTAAAAAGTGTGTGTGTGTGTGTGTGTATGGGGGGGGGAAGAAATTAAAAAAGCAAAGAAAACCCAACACACTATCACAAACATTACTTTCGAGATGCGAGTTGTTTTTTGTCTTGCAAAGGTGAAGATACAATCATATCTTTGGTGCCAAATATTTCTTTGTTTAAAGAAAAATCACAAAAGTGATGACATCATTGTAAAGCAGAGGCCATGACTGGAGGTGGAGATGTTAAAGAAGCAGAGGCAGCAATAGGCTGCTTGGAGTGATTGTATATACAGTGGATAAGTTTGAATGCTTATCTTACTGTAGACTAGTTTCCCTTATGAAGTACCTAGTTGTAAATTACTAAATTGTTTCAGTTATTTTTTTGGTCTTTGGCAGAGGTGGATTTAATATTAAGGCCTGAATTCAGTTGAGTTGTGGTATTATTAGGGAAAGATTACTGTCCACATTTTGGCCATTGAGGCTGAGTATGAGAAGAATAAGCATCCAGGTGAGTGTCAAGAGCCTGGAACAACAGCAACTGAAATGCAATTAGTAGTCTGAAGAAAATAATACAGTAGGGCTCATCAGACTGGAAGATAATATATTTCCAGACACACTAATGATGGAGGAAATGCCAAAAGGAGGCTCAAAATGCTGTACGTAGCACCTCAGGTGGAGACCAAAGCTATAGAATATTTTCATATACATAAATGTGATTTCATTTATACACTCAGGGTGGTGCAGTCTGGAGACAATTAAATTATGTATAGTTAAGTTAAAATAGCTAGGAAGATTGAAACCAATTTGCAGCCATTACTAAGAATAGTACAAGTAAACATGCAATGTGTTTGTGTATGCTGACCTTCCTGTTTTGTTTTAGCTTTGTCCCTTTTTTCTTTGTAAATATTTTATTACATATTTGAAAGCTTCCTATATGCTATATTTGTAGCATGATGCAAGGTATAAATAATGGTTTTCATTAAATTTCAATGATGACATCAAAAACATTGATAAAACTGCTACTATGTCTTACATGTTGTAACGTAGTTCAGGAGAACTAAATATACTAAAATACCCTAAATATAGCTTTTGGGTATTTTCATAAAAGATGACATTTAATATTTAAATTCCAAAAAATGAGAAGTCATAAGTAGTAATATACTAATTCTCCCATGGATACTCAATTTAATCATGATGGTGTTGATAAGTATATTACAAAAACATATCAATAGTTTGAAGATATAAATCTGTGTAAAATGCCAGCCTGTCCATTGGGCTGCAAAAATGTTCAAGAGTAGGAATTTCTAAAGGTTGGGGCAATTGTAATGACAAATTTTCTAGTTTTTTTAATCTTAGAATAAACATGTTACACTACTATTTCAGAAAGGATAAAATTCAGAAGATCATGTAGTTAGGTCTAGTGCCTATGTTGTTACACTGAACACCTTCAGAACTCTTCCATATTTAAAAAATATAGATATGCCCTGAGTGATTAATTAAAATACAGTGTTGTATATCCATCCAATAAGAACTTACCAAATTAATAACATATGCTTGTACAACAGGCACTAATATATTAATTTATAAATCAAAGTATATTTTCTGATTCTGTTTTCATGCTATGATCATATAAAGATGTTTACTCTATTAAAATTTTCACATTCAAGACACAAGCCATATGAAAAAAACAATAGTTACTTTGCTGTTCTTTTTCTAATTTCTTTAAATAGGTGTTTAGCTCATTAATGATTAACCTTTCTTCAATCCTAATATCTACATTTCATGCTATGCATTTTCCTCTGTTTTGCTTTATCTGCATCTAATGTTTTGATATGTTGTATTTTCATTTATTATTCAGCTCAAAAATATCTTGTATAATATCTTATTTGATCTATGGATTAATCATAAATATATTTCTTAATCCCAAGCATATGGGAGGTTTTCTACTTGATGTTTATCAGAATTGCATTGTGAACACTGAACACCCTGTATGTTTTAAAATCTTTGAAATTTTTTGAGATTTGCTGTATGATTCAGTATTTTGTCAACTTCATAAGTGCTTTCCATAAGTTTGAAAATAATGTGTATTCCATTGTTGTTATTTACAGTATTGGATGCAGCTTAGTGCAGGGTCTATATCTATTGGGTCAAATTTGTTAACACATTTGTTCAAATTTTCAATGAAGTTACTTTTTATTTTCTACATTTTCTCAATTACTAAGAAAGGTCTACTAAACAAGCCCACTATTATTGTAGATTTGTCTACTTCTGCTTATAGTTCTGTCACTTTGTTTTATACATATTAGTTTATACTATTAAGAACAATTTTTTTGTATTGCTGAAGTTATGAATTGAATTTTCTACATTTATGTAGTGTTTTTATATGTCTTTAGCAGTAATTTTTGCTTTTAAATTAATTTTTCTTGATATTAATATAGTGATACCCAGTTTTTCCTTGGTTAATATTTGCATGGTACTTCTTTTTCTATTTTATTTTTAATATTTCTGTTTACTTATATTTTATGTTTATGTTTTAAGATATATTAATTTTCAGTCTACTTGATGTATTTACATTTAATATAATTATTAATATATTCTTGGTTTAAATTAGCCAACCTACAATTCACCTTTTTTTGTGTTTTACCTGTTATGTTTCCTTTAATTCATCTTTTAAACAGAGTACTTTTTATCATTTTATTTTTTCAATCCTTGTATTGGTTTGAAATCTATACATTTCCTTTCCAGTCTTTTTAGTGATTCTCTAGAAATTATAACATTCTTGCTTGACATTAAAATCTAATATTTATTTATACTTTTAGTGTTCTGAGAAATGCAAAGCATTAGACTTCTTGAACTCCATTTATTCTCCTTTTATTTGTTTTTAAAATGTTTTAATTCTACTAATTATAAATAATCCAAGGTGTTATTATTACTATTTATACAGTTAGTGTTCATTTGGGTTTATCCATATATTTACTACTATGATATTCTTTATTCCTCCTCCATCTTTTACCTTCATCAGTTCTCTAATTTGTGACATAATCTCCCCAAACATGATCTTTAACCCCATTCTCATTCTCCCTTTTCTCTTTTTTGGACTCTAAACATAATATGTTAGATATTCATACTGTGTTCTCTATGTCTCTTTCCTTATTTTCTCTTTTTGTTTCTCTCTACTTCATTCTGGAGGTATTTTAATTTAACTTTTAATTTACTCATTCTCTCTTTGATAGCATCCATTCTGCTTTAAGCCAATCTATTGATTTCCTAAATATAAATATTGTATTTTTTCAGTCCTAGAATTTCCATTGGATATTTTTAAAAAATCTTATGTCACATATTAAGTTTCCTGATGTTATTTTCAATTTGGTACTTACCTAATTTGGTTGTTTTATAGTGTGTGTTTGCTAATTCCAGTATCTGGAGTCTCTTTAGCTCTGTTTTTGTTGTTTATTGTGCTAGTTTTTATTCTTGGGTTCTGTCTCCCTGTCTGTTGATTGAGTTATCTGCTAAGCACAGAATTTGAATTTTAATTTGGAAAGAATTTGAGACTTAGGTTTATTTTATTTTTCTCCAAAAAAGTATTTTAAATTGTATTTGCCAAGCTTCTGAATTTATAGCAATTTCCTTAAATAAGTTTATAGTTTAAGTTTATCTAAGCCACCTAGATAACTCAAAGCTGGATACAATTCAGTTATTGTTACTCCTAGAATGAAGCCACAAATTCTGGCATAAAGTTGTTAAAGGTGATCACAGTGATTTACCAGGACTCCAGCCATAACAGATCCTAATTTCAAACTACAATTTGTGTCCTTACACATGTGAAGTTCAGCTTCTTATACCTTTTTTATATTGACCTCTGTAGTAAAAGTAGTATTTATGAAAATGAGCCCACATCTCTGATTCCTTTCATCTCCCAGATCTTGGTCTTATAATTTTTTTTACTATCTTATTGAATATATATTGATTTTTTAAAGGTGTTTAAAATTCTCTTCAGAGGCAGGATAATTCTCAATTACCTAGTTCTCCATTATAGAAAGCAGAAGTGATGAACAGCCATTATTATATTCACAGTTATATCTACTCACTAATATACCTAAAGAGAATATTTTAACTATAGAGAGAAATTTACTCTCAAAATGTTATGCCCAGGAGAGCTTTCTCTTCTGCTCTTGCTCCTCCACCAGCAGTTTCATAGCCCATTACCGATTTCCTTTCCTAACGGTCTTTCCATTTACTCAACATGTGATCATGTATCCAAAAATAAAATGTCTTTAACATGTAGGGCATTCTGATAGCTGCTATGGAAAATAGAAACCCAAATATTTCAGTCTTGGTCCCTGAAGTTAAAGGTCAGGTTGATAATTCAAAATCAAAATATACTTGAAAACTATTATTGAAAGATGAAGAAAATATAACACTAAGTGTTCATTGGCTACATGATAGTTCAACATCCATCTGGGTGCCAAAGAGACCAGGGTTGGTTGTAATGATTGGACTGTATTAAGTGCAAGGCTGAGAATTAAAACTGAAAGAGATTACAATTTATGTAAATTTTTTATATCAGTCAGGATTAGAAGTTGGCCAGGGAATAAGTGGGATAAATATTAACTCTAATTTATAATGAATGGAAAGGAGTTAGAGCTACCATTTTATTGTTAAATGACCACCAAAGTACCAAGACAAAACAGTTTGAGCTGTGCCTACCTGAGTTGACTATCCTTTCAGGCAATGACATTGTATATTGATTTATGCACACTCTAAGTAGAGGTACTGATTCACACAGAACATTCAGATGATCAACCAATGAGGATTTGGGGCCTGTTTGTGTAGAAAACAGTGTGTTAGGCATGTAGCCTAATTGTAAAAACATATAGTTGCATTCACTCTTCATATGCAATTTACATGTGTGTATATACACACACATATACATATATGTACACATACATATAAAATATACTCACCTTGTCCTGTATAAGATTTTAAAGAACAAAGAAAGTATCTTATTTTTCTATTTAATTCCTCCTCAGTATAACATGCTAGAGTGTCTCGTTATAAGTACTCAAGAGTCTATTGATTTTATACCAATGCAAGAGTATTCCATACTAAGTTTTTTCATATAGTTCCATTTCGATGATGATTTTCATATATTTTAAGTGGAAACTCAATGTAAATCCACTTGGTGTTTAAGTGATATTTTCTACTGATGAATCTTTGAAAAAAGTTCCTGCTTTGGCTACTAAATTTGGTCCAGGTATAATATGAAATAAGTGAAATGTTGTCAGCCAAATCATAAAAGCTATATCGAACAGTTATAAAATGAACATTAAATACCAAATTCCCATCACCAAATATGAGTAAATTCTCCTAATGTATCTAACCAGAGAAAAAAAATACCAAATTTGAAGTTTCTTTACAGAAAATGTCCCATACAAACACAATAAAACACTAAAATAAGAACAATTTTCTTCCTATTAGCTGCTCATTAAGTGATTACAAAGGAAATTTTGTAAGTAAACACATATGCTATGTTTAGATAATAGCTAAGATAAAACTACATTCATACTCATATATTGAACTATCTGACTAGGTCACGATGGAGTTTCTGTAGAGGAACTAGAAGGTAGACTGTAGAATTCTCACAGGGGTACACCATGACTGCATGTTGATAAATAGAAATGAAGACTTCTACGAAGATGTCATTAAAAGACAGATGTATGCAAGAGTTAGAGTTACACATATTTCTATATCTTTTACAGCTAGAAATTTGAATTAGATTACAAAAAATAGAGGTATAGTTTCATTAAGTAATATATAATTACATTTTAAAAATGTAATAATTTGTATGCCAGGTGCTAGGGATTGAACCTGCTCTTGTTGAAAAGTGAGTTATTAACCTCATCTTGTATCCTTGTTAACCTTTTATAGTAACTTTTATACATTTAGCAATGGGATTTTAGGGCGTTAATAGAAAATTTGTCTTTTAAACTTTTATTAAAAAATTATTTTCTCCGGGGCACCTAGGTGGCTCAGTTGGTTAAGCATCTGACTTCAGCTCAGGTCATGATCTCACAGGTGAACTCAAGCCCCACGTCGGGCTCTGTGCTGACAGCTAACTTAGAGTTTGGAGCCTGTCTTCAGATTCTGTGTCTCCCTCTCTCTCTCTGTCCCTTCCCTGCTTATTCTCTCTCTCTCAAAAATAAATAGAACATAAAAAATTATCTTCTCCTGTGTTTCTTACCAAACAATAACTCCTGGAAAACATGACTATGTTTATGTCCTTTTTCTTAAGGGAAAGTCTACTTTTCTACTATGTTATTCCTGCTTCAAGGAAATATAATCATCATGCAATTCCAGAAGATATCTAAAGTAGAAGTAAAAAAACAAACAAGAAAACAATTTTCTGCAATTAATCATATGTGAAAATATTCATCATCAATAAATTATTTTCATAATTTATTAAATTCCTCCTATTTTAACATTAGGGCCATAGAAAAGCTAACTATTGCCCCTGACAGTCTTGCTATTTTAATGATATATAACACAACCATGCAATTTTCAGGGTAAACTCCATGCTTAAAAATGCAAAAGGTTCTCCTAGGCTGAACGGAGCTTATAGAACTTGGAGGTATTTTTATGTGAGCATTTGACCCAGAAAATTGGACTGAGTCCTCTCAGAAAAGTTAAATTCTAATGATTATTCAAGATTACATATTATTATTGAAAACATCTTATTTAAAATAAACTTAATTTTAAATAATTGTGTTTGAGTTTGACAGCTCTTTTAAAAGTGTTTTTAAGGACTATATTTTTGTTGCCATGTTTTCATTTATAAAATGGAAATTCAAGGATATTTTATAGATAAAGATATCTAGTTTATACCAAATATTTCCTTAGGTGACTTGAGATATAAAAAGATGTTATAAAATGAAGCATGGTAAGACAAATACATCTTTGATAAATATAAATAACATTGAAAGATTTTACAATCTATTAGGCAAGTGGAAAAGGTTGTATCTTGTATCTCCTTGAGTTTTACAAAGAAGGCCTCATTCATACACCCTATAAAAGTTTTCTTTTGTGCAATGATTAAAAGAAAAGGAAATTTGCCTTTGAGGTTAAAACAAGGTTATTCTTTCATAGACATATGGAGAAAAATAATGTTGAGCACAAATCCATGAGGAAGACTCTAAAATTTATATTCTTCAGCAGGACACTAATAAGCATCAAGTGAAAACAAGGTGAAGAGTTTCAAACAGTGTATTAAGTGTAGTGAGGGGAGCCAGGGAGGCTCAGTCATTTAAAGTGTCTGACTCATGATTTTGGCTCAGGTCATGATCTCATGGTTCCTGAGATCAAGTTCCACGTTGGGCTCTACAATGACAGCACAGAGCCTGCTTAGGATTCTTTCACTCCCGCTCTCTGCCCTTCCCCTGTGTTTGCACCTGTGTACATGCTCTCAATCTCTCTCAAAAAAAAAAAAAAAAAACTTAAAAAAATAATAAGTGCAGTGTAGCTACCACTGAAATGTTGTTTACTGCCATTGGTGCAGTCATACAAGAAAAAACAGATGGCTTACCTGCCTGTCATCCCAGACCCTTGCCTCCTGGTTATGAATAAACTCATGCACTAAGCAGAAAGCTAGGATTGGTGACAGGGACTGCTGTGATGAGCCAAGTGGTTTTGATTGCGTAGGTACTTATATGAGAAAGGAACTCTTATGTTAGCTCAAGTGAATTAACATTGATTGAAAGCCTTTTTCATGCTAATTTCCTTGACTCCTTATGAGCTAAGCTGTACTATCCCTATTTTACAGATAAGAAAACTGATACCTTAAGAAGCCCAAGTAACACTGCATAAACACTGAGTAGTAGAGTCAGAGTTCAAGAACAGGAGTTTCTGGCTTCAGCACCCTCACTTCTACCCTTGCCCCATTCAAGAGAGAAAGAGAATAAACTCAGTAGATCCAGAGAGCATATCTTTGAATGACTATCTCCTATCTGCAGTCTTTCTTCTAAAATGGTGGTGTTAGAATACTCCAATGAGTCCAAATTTTGCTGACTTTGTATAGAGTCTGTTGAAGGACATAATAAAATGGGGGATTCAGTAGGACAGATATTATCACTAAGACTCAAATATGATACAGGCATAAAGTCTCTAGAAGTTCAAATGGCACATAACCCTTGAGGACCAAAACTGATAATGAAGACTTTCGTGAGTGTCTGGTATTTTAGACATTACCAATGATAGTGGGTTATTGTACTTTATTTTCCTTGAGGAAAAAATGCTATATGTATCTTTAGCACATTGAAATGGTTCATCCTACTTTTTGTCCAAAAGGCAGCAACAAAGTATTTAATCAATCCAGTTTAACTAAACCCTGTACTATGAATAGGTGGCCTTTTAAGATTAGGAATGAAAACATTGACCACATTTGGGGAAAAAAAATCAGGAACTCATTTTGATGAAATTCTGTTTGCTTCTGCTTCTGGGCCCTTCTAACATCACTTTCTCCCCCACTCTGCTTTCCATCCCTCAGTACCCAAGTTGGAAGGCCCTTTCCCCTGCCTCATAAAATCCTGCCCTTGGTAATTTCACTCAGTGCATTCTTCTTGAAAGTCCCTTTACCCTCAGGGCTTCCCTGGGTGCTGGATGGGGCTGGTCTCCAGACTTTGTTCTCTACTTTACCTCTTAAATTCCAGAGGAACTTATACCAGCAAAACACAGACTAGCTGTGGCAAAGTCACTTTCTCTTAAGAGCTAGTAGGGGTCTATCAGACAACCTCATGAGTGCTGATCAGATGGTTCCTGATTGATTCCATTTCTGAGAGAGGCAGAAATTGTAATTAAGCTTCAGTTTGAGATTTAGCATAGGGGACTCTATTTTGAGCCCATTTTCTTGTTTTAAAAAGTGGAGATACTCGTGAAATTTGATTTCTAGGCTCTAAAGGCTAATTTTTACACTTGAGATAAAAATGACAGATTATTTACCAAAATTCTCAAGTAATTAATAATTTTATGACTTTGAAAATGATAGAATTACACATTAGTCTGTCAAAGATTCCATGTACTGTCTTCCATTTAGATGGTAATTTAATGCAGTTCAGTGTTATGATGTGAAAAGCTAAATATACTTCAAATACTGTTTAAGTGAAATTAACTGTGAAGCTATTAGCATGTAGATTTTTTTTCTTTCCATTTAGTATTATGCTATACCTTTTTCTTTTGGATTTTTCTATGTAGAAATTCACAATCTTTCTATCTTTCCCTGATTTGGAGGTCTTGCTCCTTACACTCTAGCGTATACTGCAAAGGGAACAGATTCAGTCCCAGGTAAGGTAAAGAACACCTAACAGGTACTGACTATTTACTACGTACCAGATACTCTTCTAAGTACTTTATACTTTTATTTCATTTTAATTCTCACAGCCAACTTGTGATATAGGCACTGTTTTTTTTTAATCCCCTTTTATAAATGAGAGAACAAGGCAGAGAAATGTTAAGTAACTTACCCAGTCCCAAGAATCAAATCCGGAACTGTGATGCTTCTAATCAGCAGCTCCATAACTGTATGATCTCAACCAAATTACTAAGTCTGTCTGTGCCTCCATTTGCTCATCTGTAAATGAGGGAAGTGAGGTTACAAGATAAATAGATAAGCTAAAAAAATTCAATCTTCTTAATAGCAATGTTAAGTGAGTAGGTAAAAGCATGACTAGAATTCAAGAGGCAGAATAGAACACGAAGTCTGGAGATGAGTCACATACAGCACCTAGGGAAGTTCTGAAAGTAAATGGGACCTCCAGGAAGATCACTGAGCAAGACTACCAAAGGCAGGACCCTGTGAGGCATGGGGACAGGCCATCTGCCTTGGATACTTAGGGCTGAAGAAGAGAGTGTGGAAGAAGTTAGGGGAAGAGTAGCACTGAGAGTGACGCTAGAGGAGCTAAGAAGCTCACTCACAAGGCCAAACTTCGTATATTTTGAGGACTAGCTATGTCATTTTGTTTGGTGATGAAGTCATCACTGACCTTTTGAGGGATGTCTTCCCAGAGCTGAAGTAGAAGTGAGGCTGCAGCACATTTTGAGAAGGGAAAGCAGGAGGGGGAGGCACACAGAGAGTGAATGTCCTCCCAGTTTGGTGCGAAGAGGCTGCAGCCCCAGGGAAAGAAGTACTGAGAGACAGGCTCCTGAATACGGGCCCTCTAAGTGTGTTTCTACTTAACATTTAAGGATCAGAGGAAGAGCAGGGAGAGATGGAAAAGAGGAGAGGTGATCAAATAAGACATGGGAAATAAATAGGCCAATAGACTTGCTGCAAACATTTGCTTTTTAATAATGTCTTCAGTGCTGTTACTCAAGAAATAACCGGTGGTAACTTGAGATTTTTATTTATTAAGTGGTTACTATATGTCAGACACGATTTTACGTGCTAGGAATACAGTAACAGATGCTTCTAAACAAAACAGGCAAAATTCCTGCTCTTATGGCACTTGCATTGGAAAGAGTTTGTCTAAAATAAATAATAAACATGCAAATGAATGGATAGAAAATATGGCTGGTGGAGATAAGTGGTATGAAGAAGAGTGAATTGGAATAAGAAGGGAGAGTGGCCTTTAGAGGAGGGGCGATGTTGTCATAGGTGGGCAGTAGGAAGCCCTAGTTGATGAGGAGATATGATAGGGGAAATCTGAAGCAATAAGAGGTTTAATTTTATGAACATGTGGTGAGAAAATGTTTCAGACAGATGAACAGTAAGTGCAAAGATTTGGGGAGATTAAAGGAATAACTAAGAGGTATCATAGAGTATGATTGCTTGGCAACCAACATTATCCAGCCCTGTAAACAGTAGTTTGCTATGCCTAATGGTAAAGGCAGCTCTAAGAATAGGTTACATTCAAATTATTATTTTATTTTTACTATGCATAGTTTTTCAATGCCTCAGCAGTAATTTTTATGTTTTGTGATATTAGACCATTTTGAGAACTGAATGAAAACTATGGTTTATCTTCTTTGAAAAAAAATCTTGTATTTACCCAAAGAGAATAAATTACTTACAATTTCAGAGGATTCTGCAGTCTACAATAATTTACATGGACCCTAGTTTAAAAACTCTTGCTATGGAAGATGAGATGCTTTCTAACACAGTTCTTCAATGTTACTTTGATTCTAAATAATCCAGAGAACCTCACTCACCTTTCCTTGAAGAGTTTATCATCTGGCTGTCACTACAATCATATTTTGTAGTGATTCCACAAAGAATTCTGGAATCTCAATTTTATGGTCCCCGTCTATTCTCCCCACTCACTCAATCACCTAGTCCTAGTCTAGGCTTAATAATGGTAGCTCTTCCATAATATCAGTTTCTAGCCTTTCAGTCTCTAACTACTGCCTCCCATCTTTCCAGTTTATTCCCTCTAGTAAGTGCAAAAATTCTTTATCCAAATGGAACCTACTATCAGTTTATCCTACCACCTTTTTACTATGCCCTTGTCCCTGAACTATGTCCTTATTTCTCTCCCTACACAGGTCATATTTAATGATCCGTTGTGTATTAATGACCTTCCTTACACTCTCAATGTCCTTGTTTTCATTGCATTCTTCTGGCAAAGCCCCAACATTGTTAAGTTCAACTCTCAAACTATTTGCACTGCCTCTTGGGTGACTTAGCCAAATAAGAACACAGCCATGCTTAATATTCTATTTAAATTCATGACCACAAACACCAAATAATCCCTTAATGCTGTCTTCAACCATACTGCTTCCTTACTGCTTTATGCTCAAATACACTCCTAGAAGCAATTTCACACCTTAGCCTCTCTTCTCGTTATCACCTGCCCCCTCACTCTCAGATGGAGTCTTTCTGTTTTCTGTTTCACTGAGAAAATAAAGAAATCAGAAGAAAATGTATAACATTTGTGATGCATTTACACACCACCTGTACCCATGTTTACACAGTCTGCCTTCAGTCCTGTAACTGTGGATAAGCCAAACTGTTACTCCCATCACTTCTACTTACACACTAAATCACATTCTTTTGTACCTTCTCAAAGACTTTAGTTCTTCCTTCCTTTCTCCACCACATCAATTTGTCCTATTGGATCAGTGCTTTCAGCATGAATTTTTTCATTTAGGAAAAAACGTTGCTCAACCCAGATTTCTGTCCAGTGTTCTCCCCATTCTTTATTATCATTTAGAACAAAATCCCAATGTGTTATCTGTATGTGCTTTCTCTACTTTCTCTTCTTCCAAATATCTTAAATTCATTTTAATCAGGTTTTCCCTCCACATCCCCAATACAACAGTTCTTATCAGTCTTCAGTGACCTCATGTTGCTACAACCCAATAGTCCTATCTCAGTCTGCTTATAGAAACTATCAGCAGCATTTGAAATTAACTGAGTGATCTTGAGGTAAATTCTTCACTTGGTTCTGTCCTGATCTCATTGACCTTTGTTGATTCTTTTTCATCTCCCTGTCTTTAAAATTTGGAGTATTTCTTTAAAAAAAAAAAAAAACAACCTCTACTCCATTTATACTGATCTCCATACTCTTTCTCGAACACCTGAGCATGTCATTATCTCAGGACCTCTGAAATTCAATTTTCCTCTGTCTGGAATGCTTCTCCTGCATTCCAGACAGAGGAATTATAGCTTACTTTTCCTTTAATTCAGTTCTCTGCCACAACAACATTTTTTTTAAGCAGGACGGTCCTTAGCCACTTTCTAAAATATCCCTCACGTTGTTACTACTGACCCAGTCACTCCCTCTATCCCTTTCACTGCTTCATTTTCCCCCAGAATTGATCACCACCCAATTACACATTTACTCATTTGTTAATGCCTGTCTTCCCTCAAAGAAATACCAGCTCAACTACTACAGGAACTTCAATACACCATAGTGTCCCCAGATCCCAGGCTAATTCCTGCCATGTGCTAGACATGCAATAATTATCTGTTAAATGAATAAGAGATGACAGACAAAACATCACAGGTTTGTGTGTGATATAATGTTTATGCAAAATAGTCAGTAAACTTTTTGAGCACAGAAACCATGCCTTGACTTATCTTATGAATGAATAAGTGGATGAGAACCTTAACATGCTTTTCGGTGTTGAATAGATGGAAAAACTGCATTGTCAATATTCAGAGAAAGGCAGTGTTGTATGCCTTCCTCTAATCTCTGACCTCAATCTACATATTTATTATTTTTTTCCTAAAGGACTGCTCCTTCACCTTTCTCGGGTAACTGCAGGGATATTATTAATTTTTAAATTGTGATAAAATACACATGACATAAAGTTTACCATGTTAACCATTTTAAGTGCACAGTGTCATGGCATTACTTAAATTCACATTGTTATGCAGCCATCACACCACTATTCCATTTCAGAATTTTTTTTTAATCATCTCAAACTGAAACCCTGTACCCATCCACCAACAACTCCTTATTCCATGTTAACTACTATTTTACTTCTGGTTTCTATAAATTTGACTATTGTAGGTGTCTCATATAAGTGGAATAATACAGCATTTATCTCTTTGTATTTAGTTGATATCACTTAGCATAACACTTTCGAAGTTCATTCATGTTGTAGCATGCACTGGAATTTCTTTTCTTTTAAAGCTAAATAATATTCCATTGTAGGCATGTGTCACATTTTGTTTAGCCATACATTCATAAATGGATATTTGGATTATTTCCACCTTTTGGCTCTTGCAAATAATGATTATATAAACATTGGTGTACAAATACTTGTTTGAGTTCCTGCCTTCAGTTCTTTTGGGTATATATGAGAAGTGAAATTGCTGGGTTACGTAGTAATTCTATGTTTAGTTTTTTGAGGCATTACCATACTGTCTTCCCTAGTGACTACATTATTTTACATTTCCATCAGCAAAAACAAGGGTTCTAATTTCTCTACACTCTTGACAACATTTATTTTCTCTCTCTCTCTTTTTTTTTTTTTTTTGAGAGAGATAGAGAACAAGAGAGAGAGACAGAGAGGCAGAAGGAGAGGGAAAGAGAGAATCCAAGTAGGCTCCATGCCAAGCGTGGAGAAGAGACAGGGCTCTGTCCCACAACTGTTGAGATTAAGGGTAGATTGCTTAACCCTCATTGTGGTTTTGATTTGCATTTTCATAATGGTTAGTGATGATGAGTATCTTTTCATGTACTGTTGGCCATTTGTATATATCTTCTTTGGAGATTTGTCTATTCAAGACCTTTGCCCATTTTTAAATTGGATTGTTTTGGCTTTTTGTTGCTATTGTGGAGTCATAGAAGTTTTTTTTAAAGTATATATTCTGGATATAAATCTGTTGTCAGATATATGATTTGCAAATATTTTCTCCCATTTTCTGAGTTGCATTTTCACTATTGATAGAGTCCTTCAATATATAAAACTTTTAATTCTGAAAAAGTCAGATTTTCCTATTTTTTCTTTTGTTGCCTAAACTTTTGGTACAATATCTAATAAATTATTGCCAAATTCAATGTCACGAAGATTTTATATTTTTTAAGAGTCTCATAGTTTTAGCTCTTCCATTAGATTTTAAATACATTTGGGGTTAGTTTTTGTATATATTATAAGGGCACACATTCTTTCCAGTCACATTTGGTGCTATAGATGAACACAATACCTCTGTATCACTAAATGAATTACTAACTGGAGTCTAGATTTGCCAATTACTATCATACTCAAGATTTGTATCTTCCTATTTCTAATTGTGTAGCATTTATTTATTACACTTTTTGCTCCTGTTGACTTATCAAATGTTCATTCATACCCTGAGATTTTAGCCAGCATGTGCTGTTGGTATAGGAAAAGGAGCAATGAATTCGAAGTCCAAAGCGTGGCTTGAATCCCAGCAAGAACTACTTCCACGACCTTGAGCAAGTCCTTAAAACTTTCAGAGATGCAGGGGAAATAATACCTACCTCAGTTTGTTGTGATAACCTCAGTGAAAGTAACTGGCACATAACAAACACTTAAATGTTTGTTGAAATCTATTGCCCAAGACAATCACGTTTTTTTTTTTTTCTGAGTGACTAATCTCAGCTGACTTGGTTTTGCATTGAGGCCAGTCAACCATATAGTACATAGAGGAGGGGGGAAGGCAAATCACCCATGCTGGGAAAAAAATAAAAAAGACAGGAACCAAGAAATACCGCAGAAGAGTACAGGTGTGGAATGAGCACACTTGTTACAACAGGTACTCACAGAACAATGATTTTGTTTCTTTGTAGATTTGGGACAAAACATACAACTTAAGCAAAAATTAATGGCAGTAATAAATCTGACCTCTAAAGTGAATATGCGTGGCGTTAGAAAGTCTAAAATGCTTGGAAATTGGGTAGAGAGTCTACTTTTTTAAGATTACATAAGAACCTTTTGATTTCCATCTATTTTTAATTTTCTCCATACATGTTATTATGACAAGAAAGTTGCTTTGTATTGAAATTCCCTAAATTTAGGCATTAAAATTATTTTATGCAGATCATTTTCATATTTAGGATAATTATAACTTGAAAATGACAAAAATTATATACATTAAGCATCTCTTATGCACTATCCCAAAATGGGAGTTTTGCAGTTTAATGTGAAGGTGTCAAAGTTTTGGCGAGAGAGTGGTTGGAAAAATTCTGTCCTTTGATCCCTGAGACATAGAACTTTTAATGTTGTTTCCTCCTCTGTAAAACTGAAATATTTCTTATCCTATTCCGTCCACAGTGATATCATAAGGTTCAAATGAAATATAATATATAATCTTCTTATGAGTATATTTTTCAGAAACTAGCCTAGAAAACGGATAGTAAAAATTAATACCACCACTGATACTTATCTCTCTCTCTTTCACGCTTCCACAATGTCCCAAAACAGGGATATCTTCTCTCCAGTAATAGCGAGGCTCTTACTGACCCTTTGGTCCCCTAAAAAAATGCTGTGCTACATATGAAAAAGTTGCCTGCTGCTCTAGAAATGTGCAGAGCATCGCTGCAGTGCCAGGCCCTGTTGCGTTGCACAGAATGGTAGGACAACACATTAGCCTACTTCACTAGTAAGATGGAGAAGCCCTTAGAAATTGGTATAGCCTCTCAGTTCTGGAAGAAATAAGGTGCCTCCGATGGTTGCTCTAAGAGCTCCTGAGTTGCTACTTGCAATACCATCCTCTTTGTGGTCAAGGAGGGTTTCCTGGCCTTATTCACTAATGACAGTTGGATCTACCTCCAAGGCAAGGTCTCTAAACAGTGCTTACATCAGAGATATCTTTTTTTCTGATTCTCTGATAGCCACTTAAATCTTCCAAAGAATTCCCTCTTCCTTCCACAGAGCTGGAAGAAATTTTAAAAAATTTTTAAATTTTTATTAATTTTGGATAGAGAGAGAGACAGTGTGAGCAGAGGAGGGTCAGAGAGAGAGGGAGATACAGAATCTGAAGACAGCCTCCAGACTATGAGCTAGCTGTCAGCACAGAGCCCGACGCAGGGCTCAAATCCACGAACTGTGAGACCATGACCTGAGCCAAAGCCAGACGCTTAACTGACTGTGCCACCCAGGCGCCCCTGGGAGAAAGTTTTAGTTCCAACTACTAGACATTAGGACAGGGATAGAAATATTTTCAAAAATTCTTTTTTTTGCGGGGCGGGAGGGCAGCTGGCTCCAGCTTGCATTCAACTTCCTAATTGTCCTGTCTTCCTTCTTAGAAAAATACTCATTATTTTAGCTATTGCTTCTTTAGTAGTGAACTTCTTTTTATAACTTTGTGACTGAAACTCTACTAATATGAGAAATAACTAATTTCTTTTATGGGAGGGAAAGTGAGAGTTGCTTTTTTTTTCCTGCATAAAATCATAAGATATACTAACCAGCATTGACAGTAAATGAATATTTTTAACGGGTCACAAAAAAAGAGAGAAACTGATCATGTTTTTTCCTATCCTCTACTTATATATAACTTCTTGGATGTCCTTATTTTCCACTGCTTTAATTTGTTTACAGATCTGAAGGCCTTTATAAAAATGTTTATTTTAGGTTTGTTTGTTCAAACTCATCAGGTTAAAATAATATTTGCTTGATTTTGTAATAAATCAGAAAAGACTCTCAACTTTTTGTTGGACTTACAAAATGTCACATTAACTGTATTATATACAACACTCAGAATATTAAGAACTCTTTGACATTCAACTAGAATTCATTTTTGTGGAAGCTAAATGTAGTTTAAAATTTTACTAACTCATGTAGTTATGATATTATTTTCATGAAATGTGGTCTCTGATTTGATTTCTGGGTCTAAAGCTGGTTATTTCTTGGTTTCTGGTAATAGATTTATCTGCTTTATCATTTCTTTTAATTAATTAATTAATTAATTAATTTTGAGAGCAAGAGAGAGAGCAGGGGAGGGGCAGAGAGAGAGAGAGAGAGACAGAGACAGAGACAGAGACAGAGAAAGAGAGAGAGAGAATCCCAAGCAGATTCTGTGCAGTCAGCACAAAGCCCGGGGTGGGGGGATAGAGGGGGCTCAATTTCATGAATTGTGAGATTGTGACCTGAGCCAAAATGAAGAGTCAAACACTTAGCTGGCCAAGTCACCCAGGTACCCCTATTATTTCTTTTCTAGAATAAAAAGAAATATTTTAAAAGTAATACAGTTTTACCTATCTTTTTCATTGAGCTGTTCTACAAATGTTTCCACTAAGCTTTATAAAGTATTCTGGGTATCTCAAAGGAAAATTCCATCAGTATGAAAATGAGAACTGTTGGTGAATAATATAACTTTTTACTTGTGTAGCAGAGATCCTGGTCATGAGCAATGATTTCATTTTCTAATATTCAGGAAGCTATAGATTCTGGGACTTACTGTGTACCCAATAATAAATAAATAAATTTCTATACGACAATGAATTGTATCCTAATGATGTAGATTCTACTCTTATCTCCTTTTATAAAAGAGAATATTGACTAGGAACAAAACCTAACTTGCCCAAGATCATACAGCTGATAAGTGGAAGGAAGGGATTCAAAGTACAATGTGAACTGGTAGCTTTTACAAATGACTAGTGAGAGAGCAGTACACCTTTCTTCTTTTTTTCTTTAATTTTTTAAATATTTATTTTTGAGAGAGAGAGATAGAGACAGAGACAGAGAGACAGAGCATGGGTGGGGGAGAGGCAGAGAGAGAAGGAGACAGAGAATTCAAAGCACTCCAGGCTCTGAGCTGTTAGCACAGAGTCTGACATGGGGCTCAAACTCACAAACCTCAAGATCATGACCTGAACCAAAGTCTGACACTTAACTGACTGAGCTACCCAGGCGCCCCAATATACTTTTTTTCTAAACATAATTACCTTGAAATTATAAAATCAGAGTAAAATACCATTTCCTAGGTTCATTGAATGATGAAACTGGAAGGGAATATAAAAGATTATCTAGTCTAGTGAGTTACAAATTGGTTCTTGGTCCTGAAACTTCCTTCAAATAAAAATTTAACTGGTGGCTCAAATAAGTAAACCATACAAGTTTAGAGAGCTCTATCAAAGAAAGTAGGGCAGAGGGTAGATTTGCACAGTTCTTTGAGGTGCTTTTTGAGGGAATCCCAAAGAATCTTCCCAGAATCAGGTCTGAGGGGAGTAATTTATGAAATGACAATAAAGGTCAACATTTCATTTCATAAGTGAAAAAAAACAGATTTTAAGTAATGTAGTTAAAAGGAGAGAACAATATCAAAGTCATAAAGACTCCCTTCATTATGCCTTTTTCTGTCCATGTGGATCCAAAAAGTTGGACACTGGCCGCACTGTTTTCTTTTTCTTTTAATCATTGTGACCCATTTATTAGCACAGTGTTTGGCACCTAATATGAACTCAACATTTTTTGTGTGATTGAATTAAATAATCAATGCATTTGATAACTTTTTTAAAAGCATGTGGGGGTGGGGGTGTGCATGTGTGCATGCTCATGCACATGCTCATCTGTGTGTGTATACTAAGATTTGAAAATAATTTTTATAGCCACATGTTGATTTGTAACTAAGACTTTTAGGCTCACTCCAACACATTGCCTTTGGGAGACCTAGTGAACTATTAAAAATGGCACACCATGTCCTTTTAGCAGAAAGTGCAGAAATATGCCAATTGGAACTACAAGAGAGCTTGGAAATTCTTCTGTGATCTCATGAACTGGAATCCAGTCAGAGGGTATCAGTAACTACACTTACTGGAAAATGCCATTACTGCAGTTTTTAATGACCATCTTGATTTTATGTCATTCAATATGCAAAAAATCTGTCTGCTTTAAATTAATAGGCACACAGATTTCATGAGCAGTCACTTTCCCTAAATACCATTTATTGCTTCTCATTGAAACCAGATTAATTTTCTCAAGGCACTTTATTAAGACCTATTGAAAAAGATTGTGTGTATAAATATTAAGATACATTGGTATTTAATTATTACAGATCATATACCTACTAGTAATATAAAACAAAATATTTTGCAGATATGTAATCATTTGCACATGTGGGCTATTTTTAGGTTAGCGTGGTATCTTAGAGATCAGATTCCATGGAGACAAAACAGTCACAAAATTGGTAATAGCAAATCTGCTATTATAAACTGTCAAGATGCTCTGAGAAATATGTGTAACATTATATTTAACAGAGTCATTTGTAATAAGTATCCCATTTGCAAATTATTCAATTGATGTTAGCTAAAAATATAAGGAAAGTGATTAGATCCTAAAAATAAGTTAATTTTTTAAAAAAACTAGTTTTATTGAGTCCCCAGAAGAATAAATTTCAAAACAAATTTCTACTTCAGGTTAATAATATCAAGTTTCTGAAGTAACAAAGATAAATATAAATTTAAAAAATGGTTTCTTCAATTCTAGGAAATTTTGTTCTTTTATTTTTATTTGGATTTATAATACAACTTTAAGATATAATTATTATTTAACATATTTCCTTTTTAAAAATATAATTTGTTGTCACATTGCTTACATATAATACCCAGTGCTCATCCCAACAAGTACCCTCCTCAATGCCCATCACCCATTTTCCCTTCTTCCCCTGTTCCCTCCATCCAGCCTTAGTTTGTTCTCTGTATTTATTTCTTAATCCCATCCAAGGCTGTATGTTTTGCTCAAGTTTCCTTCCCCCAAAGTCCACCTGGTCAATGTGCCATGCATGAAGACAGAGCTTTGTGTTCCACCACAGAGGATCTGGCATATTATAGTATGTATCCCCTGAATGAGTACACAAGTTCAGTGTTCTCCATACCTGCATCTATACAGACAGCCAACCAAACCAACCTAGTACAGTCTTGGCTCTCAGGACATAACAACAAAGTAAATGGACAGAAGGCTTCCATATTAAGCTTATGTTGTTGCCAACATCAGTATCAGACAAAGATTTATTTATGACTCTGGATATTTATTAATTAAGTAGTGTACTAGCTTTGCAGTCCTCACTATGATCTGAGAAAATGTGTGTATCTTCCAGATGGCCCTTATTTTACAGGTCTTAGTGAATAAAACACACTGAGTGTAGGCAATAGTGAGCCTACCAATGGTTGAGTCTACCAAGAAAATGCAGATCACTAGCATAGTATATTATATATTCTTCTGTAGAAGAAAATAATTTGAAATTTGAAAGCTGGTTTTTGATTTGACATAGCTTTAGAACTCAGTAGAGACTAAATACATATTCATAGTCCTAAGGTCTAACATTGAAGAAAATAATCCCATTGCATGCCAGTTAAACAATGAGCATCATATTTATTCAGTTTGTCTTGCCAATTTTTGGAGAAATTATGTCTTTTTGTGTTCCTTGGTGGGTTGTTGTGCTTGTCAGCAGGAGCTGAAGTCATTCTGTAGATTCTAAAGAACAGGTGTATAGAATGGATGATTCAGTCAAGAGAAGAAAGAGGGCTTTAGCATACTTCTCGCCTTCCACATTGTCCCTTTGAGCCATCAGAAAATCTGCTTGAGGAAAATTATCCCTTAGCTTGGTTGCCATGGGATAAATTAAGTCTATGTAATATCATGCATTTAATGCATTCAAAGCTAATTGTTTTAAAAAAGTAGCTTTGATTTAGAAGTATAGGAGTAAATAAAGATGAAATTACCACTAATATGAGTAGTCTTAAGATGCAAAATTATGGTTAGGGCCATAGTGAGCATTTTTAAATTTATTGATTAACTTACAGCAAAAAAAGAAGGGTTAAACTAGGATTTAGGATTAATTTATTGTAGAGCCTTTTAAAATTACTTGCTTTGGTAATTAAGACATATCATCAATGTCATAGATAATAGTGTTTGCTTAATAGTATAAATAAGAACTTTATAGCATATGCTTAAGTTATACAAAGATTAGGTATTATCAGTTTTTCTCTTATATCTATGTAACTCTATTGGGATTTGAGCCAGCAGATCTTTCTTATAGAAACAAAAAAGAATAATTTTGTCCTGGAGTAAGAGACATATTGCAAGGGTTTTTGTTGTCATCATTGTTGTTGTTGTTGTTTTCAAAACCAAAAGTTACCAAAGCGGGAAAGTGAACACATGATGAGGAATAAACTTGCTCTTTCAGATAATAAAGCCATGAAGGACAAAATGAAAGAGGGGGTGATGGAATAAAAAGAAGATATTCATTCTTACAGGCAGTTCTTAACACATTTGTATATACATGGGAGGAGTGACTAAGAAAATAGGATAGTGAGTAATCTATGCTGTCAATGCTAAGACATACTGATGTCAATGTGGGCTGATCAGAGTCTCCTTAGTGGTTATAAAAATTAAGAGAATACAAAAGAGCCCATATCATACAGAGGGAATTGGGTGTCTCCAGAGAAAATTGGAACCATTAGGTGTTCTACAAATTTTAAAAATCACAGAGAATCATCATGTTGTTACAAAGATACTGTTTTTCCATAGAGTCTCTATGACATTGAAATAAGCATCTGATGACTGCCACAGTCCTGGGGGTGAAGTTCTTTTCATTCACATATTTTTCATAAGGGCATCAAGATGAGAACACCCGGGAGAGTGTTAAATCAGCAAACTACTGTAGCATTTGTTTTTCTGGAAAAGAGCCTTCCTACCTCTGATCACGCTTTCTGTAAAGTCTTGTTTCTTGATTATGTTGACTTATATATAGAATATTGTCAGTCTTTCAAAATGGTGGATACTAAAAGAGGCAAACATCAGGGATCGTTTCTCTGTAGGAAGCAACATTAGGAGAGGTTAGGCCAGTAGAGAGCATGGTGTGGTATAGGGGTTTTCAGTAGGGGACTCTTGAGGTATGTGGTGTGTGTGTAGGTGAACAAAATGCAGTTGGCATTGTAGTTTTATATTTGTAGATAACAAAATGTGGTTTGATTTATACTACAAACTATAGTGTTTAAAATTCTTTGCTAGTGAAAATATCCAGAATATAGCAATTTATATTTTTTAATTTTTTTATGTTTTTTACTTATTTTTGAGAGACAGAGAGAGAGACGGTGTGAGCAGGGAAGGGTCAGAGAGAGAGGGAGACACAGAATCTGGAGCAGGCTCCAGGCTCTGAGCCAGCTGTCAGCACAGAGCCCGACGCGGGGTTGGAACCCACGAACCGTGAGATCATGACCTGAGCCAAAGCCGGACGCTTAACCGAATGAGCCACCAGGCGCCCCTAGCGATTCTATTGAGGGGACATATTAGATCAGCAGGAGTGTGGGGGTGAGATTTTCATGTTTGTCAAAAATGCAGAGGGAGATTTTCAAAGTTTGGGAAACTTGGTGTAATTAAAAGAAGAATGTGAATTATAGTTGGAAATTTTTGTATTTGAATTTCAGCTCTGCTTGTTGGGTAGCTTGGGACATAGGATTTATACTCCTTGAGTCTTATTTCATTGATCAATAAATTGGGGGTAATCATATCCACACATAGAATTAGACAACCGTATCTATATAATAAGCTTTTTAAAAAAAATGTTACAGTATTTAAGGTGCTTGACACAATATTAATTCAATATATCCATCTCTTTGCCCATTTATTTCTCCCTGTCCCTCTTGTTTTTATTCTCTTTCTAGCTTTCCCAATCTCTTTCTTTTGTTCCCCACCCAGTATTTAAGGATATTCAAGAATTGATTAAAAACTTAAAAGAGAATTTCTGTTGTTCTTAGGTTCCCACCTGGTTACCCCACTGACTCTGTTTTTCTCTTCACAATAAAAATTCTTGGTCTGATTGTCCAGTCTTGTCCTCCACCCTTTGAACTGGCTTTGATCTTCATCTGTCCACCACATCCGGTGTCATTAAGGTTCTCAATTCCCTCAGTCATCAAATTTAGTCAGCAGTTTTCAGGATTTCCTTTCTGAACTTAATCTTCAGAAACATTGCTGTTATAATAATTCTAATGCATTCTTACTTAATTTTTTCCCCCTCAGTTCTCTTGCTGCTGGTTCTTTTCACTATCTCCTTATAATGTTCATCTTATCTTGTTCTTTCTGCAACTATTGTCATTTTCATGGTTACATCTTCAATGTCCTTTCCTTCTGTCTTTATAAAGTCTTCTGGAGATATTTATCCACATTTTAGCTTCAACTACTCTTTATTACTGCCTATGTGGTCTTTGAACAATCTGCTGTGGAATCACAAACTCTTAGCAGAAGTGCAGATTTGGGGCTGGACTCCAAACCTTATGCCATGCATTCTGGTGAATTTGAAGTATGTGTTATCATCACAGGTCTCTTTCCTGGGTACCCGACCAAATGCTCTGCTTCCTGTTGGACATTTTTACTTGTATGTTCCATAAGCATCATAGGTTTAGGGTGCCTATAACTGAACCTGTCATTTCTCTCAGCCCAAGTTGTGCCTCCCCTTCCCATGGCCACTGCTGGTGATGCTCACAAGTCTTCCCCAGTTTCCTAAGCCCAAACATCTCCTCTTTTACTACCACATCCCATCAGCCATCCGGCTCCTCCTTTCCACCTTCACTGCCTCCTCATGTTTCTTCCTTGGGCAACAAAATAGTGTTAGTTTCCCTGCCATATCTCATCCCTCTTAAATTTAACCTCCACCCTACTGCCATTCTGCGGGAATGGTATTCCCTACTTTAAATTGGTTGTTGACTCTGCCACAAGCCTCTTGAATAAATTCCAAACTTCTTAAGGTGCGTATGGCCCCTGCCTGCCTTCTAGGATTATCAGATGCCGCACCTCCAGCAGCAGCCCTAAGATCCTTTTTTCTCTCCAATGATTTGCAATATACTGCAGGCCTCCTGACTTGCCTGCCTCCAAGCCTTTATACATATTGTTGTTTATGCCTGGGATTCCATTTTTCACTTAACTCCCACTGTAGCCTCAGTTATTTCAAGGGTAACACCAAAAGATCCCCTTAGGAAACTCTCCACCTCATCTGGATTGAAAGATCTACTTTTTTAAAAATAGCATTCTGCGCTTTGCTTTATCACAACATTAAGTATCCCATATGGTGATTATCAGGACACTTGTCTGCTGGCACTTCTAGTCCGTGAGATTGAGAACTGGAGCTTTTATTTTAAAATCTGCAACACCGTGCATAATACCTAGTACATAGTAGGTATTCAATATATGTTTGTTAACAGATTGGCTTGTCAATTAATGATCTTTTCCAGTGGATGCTGTTGGCATTGTGAGTGGAGAAGAGATACTATTCAGAATGTCTTAGCTCAATGAATTGTTTTATCGTATGATAATACTCTTATTTTTGAAAAAGCTTGTGAGAGATGTTTAAAAAATTCTGTTTTCTTAAAAAACTAAGCATAAATATTTAAAACTTAATTCTGGAGCCACCGATCACTATCATTGTCATAAGGCTTAAATGCACAGGAGTGTTAACATCTGGTTAGCATGGAAATATGTTTAAGTGTGGGTATTAAGATGCATTGCATGACTAAACTTGTCTAAACTCCAAACCAGAAATTTATTATTTGGAAGCAAGATAAAACCAAAACATAAGCCTTTTAAAACTAAACATAGGCTGGTCAGAGGAAGAACAATGAAAACATGTCCATCTTTAGTGTCTTGCAAAAGGATATAACTAATTTTTCACTTTTTAAAATGAATGCTGTAATCCAGCAACAATTTGGCAGATTTTCCTCACTTCATATTAAGCCAAAATGTATCAGAAATGAGAGAAATGACCATGCTTTTACCTCTGATTTTAAACAATAATACCCAATTCAGATAACTTTGAAATGCTCTGATGTAGAGTATGATGTCTGTATGATACCTATTGAAAGTAAAAGTACAGTTTTAAAAAGTAAATACAAATTAAAAATAAACTTTGTATTCCTGATTCTCCAAATATGCCATTTTCAATTCCCAACCAAAGTCAAGACTCCAGAAATCTTTTTACAAATATTGTTAGCTATTAATAAAATTGGCATTGCAAATCCATTCATAATGAGATGAACTTAGTAGAATGGAAAGAACTTTAGATTAGAATTCTAAAGACCCAATCTTGTCTGGACCACTTACCAAATGTGTGGTCTTGGGAAAATCACTCAGCTCCTTTGAATCTCAGTTCATGCCTTTGTAAAATAGAAATAATAGTTGCTGTTTGCTTATTTCTCATTTATGTAATCAAATGACAAAAATATGTGACCTCTCTTTGTGTGACTTTAAATGTATGTAAACTAATGCATCAATATAAATAATGCATTGCAACTGTATAAAACATTAATTACATTTGCTTCAAAGTTTGACCACATGCACTACTTCATTTTTAAATGAGGGTCTTCTGTTACCCTATTTTTCATTAAGGTTAATTAGGATAATCTCACATTCCATCTTTACGTCTTGCTAAACTAGGTATTATATTATGGACTCTTAGAAGCACATCCCTCGCACAGGTCCTCCTGCTTACTTTCAGAGGCTCACTGAGTCACTGCTGGGAAACCAGAATTTCTCCTCTGAGCTTACAAACAACTTTCAATTTTTCTAGTCCCTGATTGTTTGGTCAGTTATTACTGTTTGTGAAGTCACTCTTGCCAGGTCCCTATTGCCAGTGTTACCAACACTGTATTTCTCAGAATCCTCTCTGCTGAAACTATGTGGTAGTGCTCTTATATCTGTGGACAAATATGACTACCCCTACTCTGTGACATAGTTAATTGCTTGACACTAAAGCATCATGCATGTGTTCTAGAGTCCCATAAAATCCATGGTGAAAAAAGTTTCCCTGATCTGTGTTCTTTCTTTCTAATGGAGTCAATTTATGAAATTGGGCACAGCATTACTTCATAAGAAAGTACTGAACTGTTTTCTACAATGACTATATCATTTTGTATTCCTATTATATATGAGTTTGAACTTGTTCCACATCCTTGACAGCACTAGATAGTCTCAGTCTTTTTAGATGCATTAGCCTTTAATGTTTAATTATATATGTGCATAATTATTGAAATGATTTTTAAGTAGACTGGTGCATAATATCTCCTCTTCACGATCTGTATATTTATAACAATCTATAATCAATTAATAATGCAATAGTGTTTAGTATCAGATTTTAATAGTGGTAGAAGCCACCTACTTCCTACCAATCCCCAATATGCTCATCAATAAAGATTAATACAGCAAAACACAAAAGTATACAAAAAGTAGAAATGTACAGAAAGAAAACAAACTGCCAACTAGAAGATGATAAATATGTCTGCCCTATTCAATGTGGTGTTGGAAATTCCAACAAATGCAGTAAGATGAGAAAAAGAAAAAAATATATAGATTGCAAAGAAAGAAGTAAAATTGTTATTTGTAGATCACATAATCGTCTGTGTAGAAATTCTGATAGAATTTATTTTTAAAGACTGCTAGAACTCATGAATTTAAGAAGGTGGTAGAATACATGATATTTACAACAAATAGCAGCAAAAAATTATAAAATACTTAGGATAAATCTGATAACTAAATGTACAAGGTTTATATATGAAAATTTATAAAATATAACAGAAATTTTAAAAGTCATAACTAAATGGAGATTTATACTCTTTTTGTAGGCATATTGTGTATATGGGTCAGAAGATTGTCAAGATGTCAATTCATCCAACATTGTCCTATATATTCAGTACAATCTCAATAATAATTCTAGACATCCTTGTTTTGTAGGCCATAAAAAGTTCATCCTAAAATTCATAAAGAAATGTGAAGGATCTATAACAGCCAAAAATCTTTTCAGATTAGAAAAGAATAGATTTAGAGGATTAATAATACATGATTATAGGACTTAGTGTGGTATTGGTCTTGGGTAGAAAAATAGAGAAATATACTGGAATAAAGTCCATAAATTGGCCACACACACACACACACACACACATATACACAGAAAATTGACTTTTATCACAAACCGCAAATTCGGTGGAGAAATAATAGCCTTTTCAACAAATTATGTTCCCCAAGATTAGATATTTGTATATAAAAATAAACTCCTATCAACACCTCACATCATATACAGAAATTAATTCAAGATGAATCATAAATCTAAATATAAAACCTTAAACTATAAAATGTCTTAAAAGAAATCATAGCAGAAAAGCTTAGTGATCTTGAATTAGGCAAAAACAAACAAACAAACAAATAAATACACTGAAGAAAATATTTGCTCTTTGTAAGACACTGTTAGAAAATAAAAAGGTGCCATGGACAGGGAGAAAATAGTTGCAAATTATGTATGTGAAAAATGACTTACAGTTAGAATATATAAAAAACTCTCAAACCTCTTTAATAAAAGAAAAGAAAAATAATCCAATTAAAATCAAAGAATATTGATTTTCATCAAAGAAGATATATGAATGGCAAAATAGGCACATGAAAAGATACTCATGGCAGTAGAAACATTAATCATTAGCAAAATTCAAATTAAAACCAAAATGAGATATCACAATTCAACTATTAAAATGGCTAAAATTAAAAGAAATGACTATAGTAAGTGTTAGTGATGCTATTGAGGTCCAAGAACTCATACATTGATGTTTGGAATACAAAATAGTAAAATCACTTAAAAAAAACCAGCTTAGCAGTTTCTCAAAAATTTAAACTTACACTATGTATAATCCATCCTTAGGCACTTATATGAGAGAAATGATATCATACCACCATAGGTAGACTTGCATGTGACTATTCATTGGCTGAGGAATGAAGGAACAAATTGTGGTTCATCCATACAATGCAGTGTTGCTCAACAACAGAAGGAATGAATTTCTGATGCATGCAATGACGATTGAGTCTTAAGAGCATTATGATTAGCGAGAGTAGCAAACTACAGAAAGTTGCAGACTATATGTTTTCATTATATGACATTCTATTTTTTTCAGCTTCAATCTATTTTTTAAAATTTTATTTATTTTCTTTTAAGTAAGCTCTAGACCCAATGTGGGGCTTGAACTCATGACTTTGAGATCAAGAGTCACGTGCTCCACCAACTGAGATAGCCAAGCACCCTGATTTATATGTCATTTTAGAAAAACAAAACCATAGGGACTTAAAGCACATCAGAGATTGTCAAGGACTGGAAGTTGGGAGGGTAGTGATGGAAAAGAGCAAGGATGCAACTCTTAGGGGTAATGAAAATACTCGATCTTTATTGTAGTGACTGTTACATGATTGTATGCATTTGTTAAAAATACATTGATCTAGGAATGAATTTTTTAATTTTTTTAATGTTTTTTAAAATTTATTTTTGAGAAAGAGAGAGACAGAGCATGAGCAGAGAGGGGCAGAGAGAGAGGGAGACACAGAATCAGAAGCAGGTTCCAGGGGGGTTTGTGGGGCTCGAACCCACAAACATGAGATCATGACCTGAGCCAAAGTCGGAGGCTTACTGACTGAGCCACCCACATGCCTCAGGAATGAATTTTTAAAATTATGTAATTTATATATCAGTTAACCTGACTTTTAAAAATGGAGTTACATACACTAAACAATAAACAGAACTGATGAGTTATAAGGAAAATCAAGAAGTTCTGAAGTAGCAAAAAAGTTTCCTAAAGTAGGTTAACTTCCAACTTGGTTGGAAAATAGAGTTTCTATCTGAAAAGGTAAACAGACAAGTAAAATTTAATATTGGTTAGATCAGACTTACTGCTATCACAGTAACTCCAAATATTAGTGTCTTAACATAGTAATGGTATACCATAGTAATGGTAGTACCATTCAGTATTCAGGAGGCAGTCTTCCAAGGGGTGATGCAGAAACCCAAGTCCCAGAAAATCTATGTCCTTGGAATCCTCCACTACATTATCTGTATTAGGAACTAAATATAAGGAAGTAGAGCACTTGCATGATAGATTGAGTGGATTTTAGAAACAGGCATGGAAGTTCTGTATATCATTTCTTCCTGCACTTTGCTTGCCAGAGCATTGGTCACATGGCCTCATTTATCATCAAAAACTCTGAGATCCCAGGAGGAAATGAGTTTGGTGAGTACATGGTAGTGTCTCTGCCACATGTATGGACATGGAAAAGTGAGATATGCATCATAGAGTGTGGAGAAGTCTGTATGTATGTAGGAAACTGATAAATGTGAGAGAATGTGGGAGGAACAAGGAGAGGCCACTGAATACAAGATTAAGGAGTTTATGTTATCTTTGAGGTAACAACTGGCCAAAGATGTCTCTGCAAAATAGGATGGTACTTGCCAACCACTCAAAGCTGTGCTGAGGATGAAACACAATAATACACTGAAACTGTCTTATTTCAAGGTTTTTGAACCACTAATGGAGTATATCATGTATTTCTTATTAATTTGAAGTTTTTGCAGTTGTAAAGCAATTTGTTTTTCTGCTCAGTGAGTTTTCCTGGAAAGTTCAAAATTTTCCCACAACTTTTGAACTTTGCTAATTATTCCCTCTATACCCCTCAAAGGAATAGTAATTTCCTTTGCCTGTCTCATTCCTCTCTGAGAAGAAGATATTAGTAAGTTATTAATTATTAAAGGAACAGAAACCACAGGATTTCTTAGAACACTTCTTTGCAATCCTGCTGTGTTGTAGTTAGGGATATAGTGTCACCATTTGTGCTAATAAAAATAACAATAATGTGCACCAATAATGTTGAAATGTAGAATGATAAAGTATTATTTCAAAAAATGAAATTAAGTCCTGTTTTGTTTCTTTCTGTGGATTTCAATTTTGCCTTATCCATATTTTTCTTTTATCATTAGTATGTACATTGTGTCCTGCCTCAATTACTCTGATAACTCTGCTTCCTTCCTTAGGGCTGTCTGCTAACTGATCACTTCTAAAACCAATTTTCTTGGTTCCATTGGCATTCTCTTCCTCTTTCTTTTTTTAAATTATCTCCTCAATGCCTTTGAATCCAATTTTAACTATTTTATTAAGTTACAGAAAAATGTTTCCACCATTCTTGAGCTAGTCACATCCATCACACATACTTCTTTCACCTCTCTGTAATTTTATATGAGCAGCACTCTTAAAATTGGCCTTTTGATACTCTTCCCAACTGTATTTCTATGCATATTTTTATGTGAGTGCATATGTCTGCAAAATAAGTTTTTCTTCATAAATTCACTCTTCTCAGCTTTCAAACAACTGCTCATTTTTCCAATGAGATTTTAACTGAAATGATTGATTTGATATTCAAATTGAATAAACTTATCCTTTCTCAGCTTTGATATTTTCTGATCAGAATGCATCAAACAGGGATACAGTAAATCTTTATTATCGCTGAGAATAACTGATTTCATCACTGGACCGCTGGTCTTCTATCTTTTCCCTATCACTTTGGTTTTTGGTTTTTGGTTTTAGACCCCACATTTCATTACTAGAAATAGAAATGTTTTAATATTTGAATAGATGGAGGAGCAATAAATTATTGTTCATTGTGATTACCTGTAATTATGGAATTATATAATGGTATTATGTCCAGTATCATTCTCTGTACAACAAATTTCAATATAAATATAACATACTGATTTTTCTATACCTAATTTTACAGATGTGAAGTGAAAACATGGTTATATAAAATAAAGGGATAGTTCATCAGTCTTCTTATTTATTAGAATTACTAGCAAATTAATTCTCTTAAGTAAACATAAAAATAATCCAACTTTATATCTGAAAAATAAACATAAAGCTCTTATTGATTAATTTGCAAACCTTCTATTTTCTCCCTTGTGAACCTCTTCATTACTTATTTTTTTTAATTAATGCCTACTTTATAAACTTATAAAGAGATGTTTATCTGACTTATATGATCAATTTTAGAAATAAGAAGTGAGGCTCAAGGGAACACCAGTTCAATTTAAAAAGGAAAAACAAAAATGGTAAAATTTTCAGCATGTATGTATGTTTTGTAGATAAATTGTAGCACTAAGCTTAATTTTCAAAAACTCTGTAGAGTTTTATGGGATACACACTGTACTGGGATTCTTCTTGCCATCTGGTTGGCAAGTTATCTAATTCCACTAGCTTGTATATCTGCTTCTTAAATGGCAAAGAACTGTGTTTATGCTCCCCCCAAAGCAGGCCAGCTGATCTCCAGAAACACTGATAAAGAAATGGGGAAGTGATACATGGAAGAATGTGTTATTAAGTGAACTACCAGTGTGGGAAACTGGACCTTACTGGGGAACTCCAGGAAACAGTCTGGAAGACATGCCTCAGAGTGATGCCATGCAAGGGGTGAGGAAGATATGGTATTACCATAGTATCCACCACTGTTGTCAGGTACTGGTTGACATTGCTTCCAGTCAGATATGACACAGTGGGCATTAGCAACCAGAGAAAGTCTCAGATAAAGAAATGAAGGTGCTGAATATTGGAAGTGAGAGAGGTATGGACTAAGGTGGTGAAGCCGCTGACAGACAGCACTGAGAGCATCTGCTGTAAATGACTGACCTGACATCCAAATCTATACAAGGTAGAATGGAAACAGGACCATGAGCTTTCTGACTCCTCTTTGTGATCTTGTACTAAGCTGTTTCATATTTATTCTCCAAGAATGTTGTGTATTTTATACTTGAAGGTGGCCCATACAGAAATGACTTGCAATACAATTTAATGAGCATCTTTTCTTTGTTTTCAGTGCAAGGATAAAAGAAAACAAGCTCTCATCTTTTCTCCTTTGAGCTCAGAAAATGGAGTTACTGAGCAAGGACATGTTCGTTTATGAGTGGGCAAAGAGAGAGGAAAGAGGATAGTAGGGTTTTTTTTTCCCCACTGATGAAAAGATCAAAATAACAAATCAGGACAGTGGGAGCTTTATATAATAGGTAATAGTTTTTGTAACCCCAGGGACAGCCAACCCTGGTTATAGTTAACCAAGCCTGTAGCAGAATATAAATCTTAGCATACCCACTTGTTTGCAGGTTATAGTTTAGAGCCTCCACAAAGGCAATTTTGCCAAGTATTCCTTCCTTAAAGATAAATGTCCTCTTTACTACTTGGCCTCATTTCTCTTAGACAAGAGGTCCTGAGCCACACACTATTATTCTAGTAGTGGAAAGGACAGATAGATAGAGGAAGGTTTCAACAGGAACAGCCATGTGTACACTGACATACCAACATGCTTGCAAAACTAATGTTGCTTTCTTTCTTCAGTGTACCTTTATTGGTAAGCACACACATATGCACCTTGCCTTCACATCCATTTCCCTTTGTGTATTACAGTGGGGAGGAGAAAGTAGTAAGTCTAAGCAAAAGTCAATAAAAATCTACATGGTGGGATTGGACACAGCAGCCCAGAGAGCCTGTGTGTGTGTTCATTCCAGAGCAATCCCAGAGCTCAAGTGAAGGCAGTTTACTTTTAGTTAGTGGGTTTGGGCCTAATTCCATGGACTCTAATGCACCACATATACTTTTATTTCAGCTTACCATAGATATATTTTTAGGTTTTGTGTTCTGTTACTGAAGTTGAAACCTTGAAAGCAATATCCTGCTTGAAGTAGTCAACCAGTTGTGAACTTAGAATTTAAGACTCATCCGATCTTCTTAGTTAATGCACTAGTGAGGCAAATTTGTATGACTGTACTTGGTGAGTTTCTTGCTAATGCACAGCACATTGCATAAATGTGACCAGAAAATTACAATTTCTTTTCCTTATAAGGAATCATTAATTAGCAGCATCCAGGATTTTGCGTTTGTATAATGCTAGTTCATTAATGTTAAATCACACATTTTTCTTCTCTCTTTCCATATATATGTCATTAGAAATAGTTTTTATCTAATTTTAAAAGGAGACAAATTTGAAAAATGTAAGTTCCCTTTAAAAGTATTTTTGAGGAACCTTCTTACTGTTTTCCAGAGCGGCTGCACCAGTTTACATTCCCACCAACAGGGTAGGAGGTGCCCGTTTCTCCACACCCTCGCCAGCATCTATAGTCTCTGATTTGTTCATGTTAGCCACTCTGACCGGTGTGAGGTGGTATCTCAGTGTGGTTTTGATCTGTATTTCCCTGATGATGAGTCACACTGAGCATCATTTCATGTGCCTGTTGGCCATCTGGATGTCCTCTTTGGAGAAGTGCCTGTTCAGGCCTCTGCCCATTTCTTTACTGGATTATTCGTTTTTCGGGTATGGAGAGTTTCTTGTAGATTTTGGATACTAGCCCTTTATCTATTATGTCATTTGCCACTATCTTTCCCATCCTGTCAGTTGGCTATTAATTTTTTTTTATTGTTTCCTTTGCAGTGCAGAAGCTCTTTATCTTGATGAGGTCCCAATAGTTCATTTTTGTTCTTGATTCCCTTGCCTTTGGGGATGTGTCGAGGAGGAAATTGCTTTAATTGAGGTCAAGGAGGTTGTTTCCTTTCTCCTCGAGGGTTTTGATGGTTTTCTGTCTCATATTCAGGTCCTTTATCCATTTTGAGTTGATTTTTGTGAATGGTGTAAGAAGTGGTCTAATTTCATTCTTCTACATGTTGCTGTCCAGTTCTCCGAACACTACCTGTTGAAGAGGCTGTCTTTTTTCCACTGGATACTTTTCCTGTTTTGTCGAAGATTAATTGGCCATACACTTGTGAGTCTAGTTCTGGGCTCTCTATTCTATTCCATTGGTCCATGTGTCTGTTTTTGTGCCAATACCATACTCTCTTGATGATGACAGCATAGGAGCACATGTACCCCAATGTTCATAGTGGCACTTTTTACAATAGCCAAATCATGGAAAGAGCCTAAATGTCCATCACCTGCTGAATGGATCAAGAAGATGTGGTATATATATACAATGGAGTACTACATGGCAATGAGAAAGAATGAAATCTGGCCATTTGTAGCAAAGTGGATGGACCTCGAGGGTGTCATGCTGAGTGAAATAAGTCAGTCAGAGAAGGACAGATACCATATGTTTGCACTCATAGGTCAAACAGGAGAAACCTAACAGAGGACCATAGGGAGGGGAAGGGGGAAAGAGAGTTGGGGGAGAGGGACACAAATCATAAGACTATTGAATACTGAAAATGAACCACGGGCTGAAGGGGAAGGGAGAGGGGGAAAGCGTTGGTGGTCATGGAGGGGGGTCACTTGTGGGGAGAAGCACTGGGTGTTATATGGAAACCAATTTGACAATAAACCATTATTAAAAAATAAAAAAAATAAAATAAAAGTAGACATTTTGGTCTTCATTCTGTGTGACCATCAGAATAGTTTTGGAGAGCTTACTGAATACTTGCAAATTAAGCCATAGACATATATATTCAGTAGTTCCTGACAAGGCCTGGAAATCTGCATATTGAAAAAAATGTCCAGGTGATTCTGAAGACTTTCTAGATTTAAGACACAATGGTGAAGAAAACACTTTATTTGACATTAACGATTTTAGTTCCACTACCAACAGAAAGACTTTATGACCATGTGGTAATAGATATATGACTTCAAATATAAAGTGAAAATAAATTTGCCTATTATTTTGACTGGTCTCCTTTAGTTATAATAAACAGTTTTATAACAAAAAGTATGATGTACATTGATACTTGTATGTATGAATATTGTTATAACCATGGGAAGACATTTGGAATGAGAAGCATCAAGCTTTTAATTGGAAGAGACAGAGAGCTTTACCTCTTTATATTCTTTTAAATTATGTACTCAGTGTATATGTGATTTCTGCTTACTTTTTTTTTTTGCTTTTTTTGGCATGATAAAAAATTAAAAATAAAATGCCACTTTTTTATTATTATTCAGTAATACAGATTTGAGATAAGAATATACTCTATACTAGGATGAGAATATACTATGAATGTTGAGTGTTCTTACTGTTATGGAATATGTATTTTAAAAAGAAATCATTATAAAATTTTATGGCACAGATAACCAAAACAGAAATTAGAGCTAAAAATGTTAAAATTTTATTTTAGTTTAAAATTAATAAAAAATATGAAAACTTAGGAACAAAGTAAAAAGCTACTAAAATAATTATTTGTCAGTGTCATGGAAAACTGTTAGCTCTGTAGACACTAGGTTTTCAGATGTTCAGTAGTTGAAAATTTAGGCATAAAATACAGAATCAATACAAGTGATCAAGGAAAATGCTTTCCAAAATATCTGCAATCTTATTTGATAATTGAATTATTAGAGAAAGAGCTTCTGCCTGTTTAGAAGTTTATATGGATACCATTTTACAAAGCATATCATAACTTGAAAGTTTGTTTGTTTTTTTAAGAAAAAGAGAGGGAGAGGCAGAGGGATGGGGGAGAGAAAGAATCCCAAGTAGGTTCCATGTAAAGCACAGAGCCTTACATGGGGCACAAACTCATGAACTGTGAGATCATGACTTGAGCTGAAATCAAGAGTAGGATGTTTAACCAACTGAGCCACCCATGCACCCTGAGGATTTTTTTTAAAAAGAGAGAATATGCCGCCACTTTATTATACAAATATTTATTTCCAAATTACTGGTACTTTTTCATAGATCATTCTGTACTATTAGTTTTATTTTTAGAATCAAGAAATGTGTCCTTTTTGAAACCATAAATATCACAGTCAGTCTTCCTAAGCATCTACTTTGTGCAGCAGTGATTCAAAAGAATATTTGGGGAAGGGGAAACACAATGAATAAATTTACCATTCTAATTGAATACAAAAATGTGATTTAAAGAGATTTTAAGAAAAATATTCTGAATGTCAAAATTTCAATTCTGTGAATAATCATTTCCTTCAAAATTTAACAGTGTCTTTTCTACAGAACCCCCCCTTGCCGTGCACAAACACACACACACACACACACACACACACACACACACACACACTGTCTCTATTTAGGACTTTTTAATTTCTTCTGTGCCTGTACTGTTGCAACCAGTTTCCTGCTTCCCAGTCACCATTTTCTACCCATTCCAGAATACTTATGCTCTAAATTAGTGTTGGGTTACATTCCAAATTAAACAAATTCCATTATTCCCCAGTATTCCCAGATGAATTAGTATATTTTTGTGCAGAAAAGTTATGTTCACTTTCTGCAAAGATGAAAAGATATAATCCAAGTACTCAAAGAGCTTAAAATCCAGAGACACAGATTTGTGTAAACACATAATCATACTACATTGTGCTAAATATAAAAATAGAGATGTATACTACAAACAGTAATGTTACTGGAAGGAAGTGATTCATTCTGCTTCATTATTTCAAGAATCTCACAAAAGGGAAAACATTTGGTCTAATTCTTGAGGGTTGACTAGAAGTTTGTCAGAGTCTTCCAGGCATAGATATGCTGAGGAATTTCCTTTCTGAATTTCTGAAGGCAATAGGGATCCTGAAGAGTTTTACCTTGTTTACATGTGTGGTTTATTGAAATCACCTCAATAGTAGTATAAATGAAGGATTGCCTAGGTAGGACAGGAGAATGGGAGAATCTAGACATAGGCACAGTCATACGTAGACTGAACTGAAGATCTAAGCAAGAGAAGGTCAGGATCTGAACTAAAGTCAAGACTGTAGAAAAGAATAAAGATTAAAATTATGAGATCTGATGGAGAATCTGGAGAATTTAATGACTGAGTCTGATGGGTTAGTGTTAAGTGTGAAATCTGCGATTAGACTAATAACCACATTTCATGCTTGCAGGATTAGGTGAATGGTGGTGGTATTATCTAACCCACAGTTTGCAGAAGAGAGAGCAGATTTGGGGGAAGGTTGGTGAGCTTCAATTTGGGTTTTTGGAGATTGGAGTTTCTGGGGACATCTAAATAGAGAATGCAGCAGGGAAGTGCTGTATATTGATTGCAATCTTGGGGAAGGGCAGGAAATACAGGTTTATGCTGTCAGCAAACAAGTGGCAATAGAATTTGGGGGTATGTGGACTACAATGAGAAAAGAAGCAAAGATAGACAGTGGGCATTTGACATTTAAACAGGAGGATGAGAAAGAAAATAGTAAAAGGTTGTAAGAAGGGACCAGATGTGCAAAATAAGTCAATGAGTGTCATAGAAGTCATAGGAATACAGAATTTTGAGGAGAAGAACATGGTAAGGATCCTGAAGGCAGGCAGGGAGTCTGGATTCTTCATTCTTTATATACAAGGTAGAGACTCACCTGGAATAGTTTTTTCACTTTTTAAGATTAAGCTAAAGTTAAAATTAACTTTACCCTTCTTCTTCTCCTTATTTTATCCTGAGTTAGTGTTGCTAGACAACAGCATTAAGCTTTGGGGAAATGACTAAACATCCAGCTGAACACTTTTTAAAAAGTTGTTTGGCTTTAAATTAAACTAATCTTTCCCCTAAGAGTTTTGGAGATTATTAAACATTTTCTTTTGTTTTGAATGTTGAATACACTGAATACTCAATTTATTTAAAAAAAAGGTTACCCACATATTGTACACAAGTATATTTGTACATATATATTCTGTATGTTTTTTTCCTCAAATTTTGGTATAATAGAATCAAAAGATGAGAATTTTGGAATGGAGTACATTTGCTTTTAGCAGATACAGGCAATAATAAATTTCAGATCTGGAAATCAAGTAAAAAAAGAAGGTTGAATTTTTACAATTAAAAAATTAACTGTAGAAAATGCCCTTATGGTTAAATGTTAAAATGTCTCCTCTTCAAATATGCTTTCTCTTGAAACCAGTAGAGAAAACTAAACCGAGAATAGTTTGTGATTAGAGAAGAGACATAAATACTAAAATACAGGGAGTGATGTCTATCCCTAGTTTAAATATTTATTCACATGTTTATTTAGTTTATTCTGGCTGTTACATTATCACTGCTTCTTTGCCTCTGTGTCCTTCTATATGAGGCTAACTCTATGTCTGAAGTGATTTGAAGGGTTCTGAAAAATAAAATAACTGCCCCAAAATATCGTTCCTTTTGTTTGCTGGATTTCCCCAAATCCCAGTGTTTGGAGACCTCAGAAGGCATGTTTTGAAATAAATTTTTTTTTTTGCTAAGAAAGAGAAAGAAGTATTTCAGGCCTTGATCTCCATTAATATATACATTAGGATTTGTTTTTCTACGTTTATAATATCTAAGCAAATAGAAGAGCATTAAGAATAAGAATAATAGCAGGTAAACATGGGTGTTCTGAAGTGTCAAAGAAGAGTAATAAAGTAGCAAAATCAGAGAGAAAGCAAGCACAGTAGTCTTTGGAAATTACCTAGGGAAATAATGCCTTTGGGAAATGCCTATATCCAAGGAATCCTAAGAAGTTATGGATAAGCAGAAGTAGTGAGATGATGAAATGTGAAATGACAGAAAGACCACAAATCTAGGAGCAGAAAGAAGCGCCATCTTCACAGCTCCTAATGGCAAATTTCTCTGAACTGATTTGATTCATTGACAAAAGAAAGATCTTAAGCAATATTACTATTTTTTAAATCCTTCAAAATTTGGAAACTTGGTGATTTTGAAGGTTCTGATGTAGCATCAGGCTCTAATATTCTACTCTACCTAAGCAAAAATGGTGTTGGGGAGAGAGATGGAGTAACAGAATCAGAAAGGGAAGCAACCATAGTGGCTGAAGTATAAAAATGCTAGAGGCAAAATTTAACAACTTCATATAGATAGCAATTCTGGTATGGATACTGCATCAGTGCTCTCTTAGACTTCAAGTTTCTTGCAAGCCATGAGTATTTACCCTCTCTCGGTAGTTTTATGCAAAAACTAACACTATGTATACATTGTTGACTTGCTGGTCAGGAAGGTTTGTTCTGGGTAGATTTGTCATAATCTGCTGTGCTGTCTAAGCAGGATGTACATAATGATAGTCATAGAGCAAACATGAAAGGATACCTTAGTAAAATATTAGTATTCAAAATTAAATGGGGTGCCTAGGTGGCTCAGTCGGCTAAGTGTCCGGCTTCAGCTCAGGTCATGATCTCATGGTTTGTGAGTTCGAGCCCCATGTCAGGTTCTGTGCTGACAGTTAGCTCAGAGCCTGGAACCTGCTTCAGATTCTGTACCTCTTTCTCTCTCTGACCCTCCCCTGCTCACGTTGTCTCTCTGTCTCTCAAAAATAAATAAAAAACATTTAAAAAAATTTTTTTAATTAAGATAACATGACTGTTAGCACACAAAACACATTGGCTACAGTTTTTCAGTAGCCCAGGAAGTGGCCATTAACATTATGATTTATAAATATTTTTGTGCTATGTATAGTGGTTATCCTTGATAGCTTTCTGATTTCAGGAAAGTAACAACCTCTTTAGATCTCAGTTTCTTAAACTTGTTCTTATAAAGTATGCATGTACAGTGACTGGTACATCAAAAGTTCTTAGCAACTATTAATTGCTATGATTTTATTACTACAAACAGAGGAAACAAAATTAAAAAGTCTCTATTCTACTTTTAGTTAACCAAACTAAATTACATAATTAAAATATTTTAAAATATTAAAAATGTTTCATAATGTTTAAGTATAAGAATTTGCCTTTCTTTGTACTACTGTGCTTTGTGACTTTTAAATGCCACATTTAAGTTTGTTCTACCTTTGTGCTAAGATTTAAACAGAAAGAATAACATAATTCATTAAAGTGGAAAAGGTATTTTGTTCCAGAGTTAAAGTTTAGTGTTTTGGAGCACCTGGGTGACTCAATCAGTTGAATTCTGACTTGTGATTTCAGCTCAGGTCATGATCCCAGGGTCATGGGATTCAGCCCTGCATCAGGCTCCATGCTGAGCATGGGGCCTGCTTAAGTTTCTCTCTCTCTCAAATTAAAAAAATAAATTTAAAGTTTAGTAGTTTCACTGCATGTAAAAATAAAATGTATTTGGGGGGAAAAGTCTCGATTAAGTGGAGAAAAACATACGTTTTCTAGCCCTAGACATTCCTTTCAGATTTTTAGGCCCATTGGAAAGAGCAAAGGATGGAAGCTGGTCAGCTAAGCAGTTCTTTAGGTATAATTTGACCAATTGGTTTTTTAGTAAAATTGGTTTCCTGCCACCTGTGCTTTTTTTGATGTTAATGTAAGACACAAGCTTGTTTTATTGTTTTTTGTTTTGTTTTGTTTTGTTTTGAGCTTAGTAGAACTGATTGGAGACCTAGCTCAGTGCGTAGAAAGTTTAACACTTCACTAATGAGTCAGATTTACTGAACACTGTGTGTCCAATAGCACTAGCATTCTAGGTTGCAGGTGTCAGTGGTTAATAAGACATCTAAGGATCTCTGCTAACTTACATTACTGTTGGAAGAATAGGGAGAAAGATGAATAGTTAGATAGATAGACATAATAAGTAGATACGTGAGAGAAAGAAACATGTCAGGGGTGCCTGGGTGGCTCAGTCAGTTAAGCCTCAGACTTCAGCTCAGGTCATGGTCTCATAGCTTGTGAGTTCGAGCCCCATATTGGGCTCTGTGTTGACAGCTCAGAGCCTGGAGCCTGCTTCAGATTCTGTGTCTCCCTCTCTCTCTGTCCCTCCTCAACTCATGCTCTGTCTCTCTCTCTCTTTCTCAAAAATAAATAATAAAACATTTAAAAAATTAAAAAAAGAAACATATCAAATTGTTGAGTTTTGTGAAGAACATTAAAATAGAATTGATGTGCTAGAAAGTGACTGGTGACTATTTTAGATTGGTTGTCAGGGAGGGCTTCTCTGAAAAGATGTCATTTAAGCTGAAGTCTTAGTGGGAGGAATGTACCAACCATGTGAAGATTACAGAAGAGTGTTCTCAGAAAAGAGAAGAGCTGGTACAAAGACTCTAGGAAGAAATTAGTTTGAATGGTGCAGGAACAGAAAGAAAATTAATTTGAGTAGACCGTAGTACATGATGATGAGATTGGCATGAGACAAGTTCAGAAAGGTAAAGCAAGGGCAAGATTACAAAGAACTCGTAAGTCAAGGTAGGAGTTTGGGTTTTAGTTAAAGTACTAGTAAGGCATTGAAGACATTAGAGAATTTAAACATACGAGTGAGATGATCCAACTGTGTCTAACAAAAATACCTTTTGGATCCTTGGAATTGGATTGTAGGAGAACCAGTGCTGGAAACATGGAGGACAGTAAGGGACTAGAGCAATATATGGTTATCTGCTCATTATACTCATTACCTCTTGCTTCTTGGCATACAGTTGGATTGATTTTCCCAGCCTTCCTTAAAGTGAGATGTGAGCATATCACTGATTTCTTCTCAATGTAAGATGAGTGGAAGTTAAGAGCCACTTTCATATCTCAACCAAAAAGCCTTCTATATGCAGCAATGACTGAGTCCAGTGATCGTGGAAGCCATATATTAAAAAGGAAGGAAGGAATTTAGATCTTAAATTATTTACTAATCAGGAATTCACAACTTGGCTTTTTTATTAGCGGGATATAAACTTTGATTGTGTTAAGCTACTGTGTTTAGAGTTTTATCTCTTATGGTGTTAGTGGTACCTTAACTAAAATAGATGACTGGCACAGTAAAATAAGTGAATTAAGGTGGTAGTAGTAAAGAGAAAAGGTTATGGCTAGATGACACACAGGAGATAAAATGGAGGGCTTTGGTTGCAGATTGGACAAAAAGGATAAGGAAGAAGTCAGATAAGACCCCTAGGTTGCTCCTTGATGAGCTATGCGAACATACTGTCATTTTGAATGTTAGTTAGGTACCATAAAAAGAGGCAATACAATGAGCTCATTATTGCACCAGTTAAGTTTAGGTCTTTACATGACCTTTCAGAACAGCTTTCTAGTAGCATATTTGAAATAAGGAGAACATTCTTTGGTAGAATATAATAATAGCAAGCATTAATTGGGTTCATATGTGTCAGTCATTTTGCTAGGAACTTCACTTGCATTATTTAACATGCTTAATTTTCTCAAGAACCCAAGCAAAGCAGACACTGTTGTTATTTTTCCAACTTTATACATGAGAACACTAAGATTTATGTATGGTAACTTATTTGTCCCTTATCAAAGTCCCATTAGTAGTGGAGCTAAACTTGTTACTTCCCAGTGGTTTATAACATTTGATTTTAAATATATGATTTCATGTTCATGGCTCTGCAAGTGTGCTGTTTTTCTGCTGAACCCATCTTGTATCACCTCAGGATGACCACAGGTTATAGATTAAATGCAGGTCTTCTCCCTATTTCCTCATTGTCTTAGCAAGCTACTTCTTGGGGTATGTTCTTTTCCTGCTGGATCACAGGAACCCAAGAGACCGAACCAAAATGTGCAAATACATTCAAGATTGCTGCTTGTTTCAAGACACTACTGGCCAAAGCAACTCACATGATCAAGGTCAGCATCAACATAAGAAATGTTTAGAAGGGGAAAGTTGTATTCTACTCACTCTATTGTACTACAAGGACACTTAGAATGAGGGAAAATTGAGAAAAGAAAAAAAAAACTTTAGCACACCAAACAAAGATAAGATGAGGCCACAGAAAACAAGAAAGAAGAACATTCCAGAGTGTTCAGAAGTGAAACATCCTACAGAGAGTTTGAGAAGCATAAGGGCCAACGAGTATTCTTAGATGTAGCCATGAAGAAGTTATGATGGCATAAATGAATATGGGTGAAGTGCCATAGTAGAGGTGGAAGACAGACTTTGAGGAATGAACCAGAGGTAAGAATATGACTATTTTGGGAGAAAGTTTGGTAGTTAAGAGAAAGCAAAAGAATACAAGAATGGTAGCTAGAAAGGAGTGAGAATAGCATGGTAATTAATATCATAGTTAAGACTGCACTGCTACCTGAGAAACTGCTTAGTAGTTGTGTGACCTTGGGGAAGCTACTTAACCTCCTGGTATCTCAGATTCCTCATTATAAAATGTAAATTACTTATTAGGATTGATTTAAGATTAAATGAATTAATATATGTAAAACACTTAAAACAATTTCTGACAATGTAAATGCTTAATAAGTGTTAGCAATTATTTCATTTTCCAGGATGGGAAAATATTCAACATGTTTATATATTGATAAGAGGGTTCTATAAAGGAATGATTAAAAAGCTAGGAAGAGCAGATTTTATGTCTTTATTAAAAAAAATCACCACTAATCTATATTTTCAGTTAAGTAGATGAGAAATCCAATTTTTTTCTTTTCTTCTGAATAATTTTAGCCAACGTGTCCCCTTAAAACAATATCAGTTTGTTCTATATCTAATAATTTATAATTTTATAATAAAATTCCATTTATATCCATATTGCTTCAAAATGTTTTATAGATATTATAACAAAGATAGTAAAAATGGCAAATTATGTAATGATTTTTAAAATTTGTGACTTTTCCTTTTGATTTTATGTGCTAAGTTTGTATTATAATTCTCAGTCATCTAACTAAACTCCCAATCAGTAAAATCCTCTAATGCAGCTATTTACTTATAAGTATAAATGTCATATAGATATTATTTTGGATATAAGATTCTCTCTAGCTAAGAATCATCCAAATAAATCTACCAATAACTGTTCTCACCATGACCATTTCCTAAAATCCTTTATGTAGTCTAAGACCCAGAATCCTCAAACTAGAATTGAAAATCATAGACAATCAGAGCTCCCATGGGACCTCAACCCCGGTTGCCAGCAGCACATCTCTGGCATCTCCTAACTTTACAGTCTTTTAAACTCCCAAGCTCATATGCTTTCCTACAATAGGACAGGTTAGGGCTCTCAGGTCAATAGCTCCATGAAAGCTGCAACCTAATTCAGCTGTACCACAGAGAAAAAGAGAGCAAGTACTTGATCATAGGAATTTTTTGTTATTACAGAACCACCTCCTTGAGCTTCTCATGGCTCAGTAGTCCTAAGTGACAGTAGGTCTGAGGTGTCACAGGCATTTTGCATTATCCTTAGAACAAGATGTTAAGATGGAGCTTAATAATGTGCAATCTTTAAAGGACCATGATGCTTTCACAAGCGTGGGTGTGTTGCCATGGAATTCTAGCTAACCACTAATTTCTCCGTTGTCTGACTTTCACTTTATAATCTTTAGATTTTTGTCAGAAAAAAAAACCCCAATAATAGTGATGCTCCATTGTGTGTTTTGTTTTGGGGTCAAGACTAGAGTTCCTAAAAATGATTTATTTTCTTCTGGGTGGAAGCATCTTTTGTTTCCTTCCAGAAAAACTTCAGTCTGTGTCTTTCCTTGTTAAACTAATGATCACTCGTGATTTTTTCTGTGTTAACAGTTGAAAAGATTTTTTTTAAGTTCAAAAATAAGTTGTATCAAAAGCCCAAACTGGGCCATATATTGTTTTATCATTTTCTCAAGTCTAAGCATTTATACTGTATATAATTTAATGAAGACTGTCACTGAATTATAAAGTGTGTGTGTGTGTGTGTATGTGTGTAAAACTTCATACTAAAACCATGTCCTCATATTAATAAGGTAGACTCCTCAAAGGATAGCAGTTTAGGCAATATGTTTTATTCTCTTGGAAATATTTGCTGATTAGTCAACTAGTCAATTCCACTAATTCTAGTGGAATCGCTGATATCTTGCCACACAGATGACCATTTACTACTAAGGATAGGACTTACTTGGCTATACATATGTGGACACAGGACAAATGTCTGATATTTTTTACTTTTCTATCAGGTTTTCTAATCCTTTGGAATGATTACATCTAAAGTTCGCAGTTTAAACTTCGAGGATTTAAGAAGAAAATATTTCCTCCCTATTACTTATTGACATTGATCAATAGCTAAGGTATTTACTAATATATGATTTAGTTATGCCTCTTCCACTGTATAGATAGGAACAGATTAGTTAAAATTCTAAGCTTCAATGTTCTCATTTTTAAATTGACAATATTTCATTAGGGTTTTGTATGGATTACATAAGATTTATGACCTTCAGATAGATCTTAAATAGTTTATTGAATGAATGGAACTTCCAATGAAAATTTAGGACTAAGAGATTTATTATGCCAAAAGACATGCATGTAGACTATATATTTATAGATTGAATCAATCATTTGTAAAGTACAAAAAAATCCAATTACATTCTTAATATATGTGGGAAAATAATGCTGCTTTTTGGAATTATGTGTTCACAAATATACATATATACACACTTAACATACACACACAGCTAACACAAACTTCAGTATTAGGATATGAGATATGATATGAATGTATGAGAACATCAGTGTTAGGATTCTTGGGTGTGTTATATGCAGTGAATTGAGAGTTGAAATTTGATGACAATGAATCCTTTTGTAATTTTGAGTTAAGTAATTTTGAGTTTTGTGTTCTTGCCTATATTGAGCAAGTGGAATATAATGGTAGTAAGGATACCTATGAACTTAATTAGTTCAAAACAGTGAATTTCATCTACATAGAAAGTTTTTCTTAGGAAAGAAGAGAGATAGCTAACGTAAGGGCATATTATCTACTTTAATATACTAAAAGGATATTTTCTATCTTAATTTGCTGAAAGGATAGATCTTTTTTAAAAGTTTATTTATTTTGAGAGAGAGAAAGATAGCATGAATGCAGATGGGCAAGAGGAGGAGGGAGGGACGGAGAGAGAGAGAGAGAGAGAGAGAGAATCCCAAGCAAGCTATGCGCTGTCAGCACAGAGCCTGATATGGGGTTCAGTCTCATGAACCATGAGATCATGACCTGAGCCTAAATCAAAAGTCAGACCCTTAACCAAAGGTACTACTTAGGCACCCCCACTGAAAGGATAGATCTTAAAATACCCTACCACTACCACACATACATGGATGGTAAAGGTGATGGATAAATTATTTAGCTCAATTATGGTGATCTTTTCACAGTGCATATAGATATCAAAATGTTAAACTGTACATATTAAATGACACAATTTTTATACATCAAAGATATCAGAGTTGTTTTTAATAAAGGATGCAGTGACTTCTCCTGCCAATAACCAGCTCCTTCAGGAGCAAAGGAACAGCCAAGACCTAGTTGAAAAGGAGGAAGGCTCAGACAGTAAGCAGAAAATGATCAGAAGAAAGATTCAGGAGCAAGGAGATGAGGACATGTGATAGGAGAGATGGAAGAGAGATTAAGATATGGCTAAAAGTCCTCAGTATGAGTGATGGAAGTGAGTGAGTTGAGTCACCAGAGTTAACTGGATGGGCCTACTACTTTCATTTTAATATTAAACTAAGTGGTACTAACATCCTGTCTGCATTGAATGTGACACTTTCAGGTGACAGAGAGTCACAGGTACCAGGGGAATAATTTAAGTGGTCAATATACAAAATTATATTAATAATGTATTGGTTTCTTTTCTTCTTCTGCATTTTAGTCTGAGGTTTATTTCTCTAAATTCTACTAACTACATTTAATGTTTAACTCACAAGCATTTAGCTATAGTAGAATAAGCTGAATTGACCATTTGCTTGTTTACTGCATGAAAAGAAACAACAAAAACACTTTACCTCTTCCTGAATCAGATCTAGTCCACAACAGTCTAAGAGAGCCACTGAGAGAGGTAGTTAAAAAAATAACATTCTCACAATCTCATCTCTTGGATATACTGACATTTGTCACACTCCACTGGCTTCTTTGGGTGTCTGTGAAAGCCCAAGGTGAATATAATGTGCATCAAGGATGCATAGTCATTTTCCCTTTCTTAGGCGCAGTAGCATCTACTCAGCAGTTGGCTCTTTCATGGGACATTTAATTACTAAAATTCCAATTTTGCCTTCTAGTCCATGTGGTTAGCACTCAGATGGGTTTCTTGACATTACTTAACTACTTTATTGGTATCATTTTAAAATTGCCTGCCCATTTGTTCCATAGGCTTGTTTTAAGTAGTTTCTTTGAGAAGCAAATTTTAGGAGAAAACCAGCCTTATGCAGGTGAGAGTGTCACACATTCAGATACAAGTGCTAAAGTAACTGATGAAGACAGAAAATTAATGGTAAAATTAGTAAATAAAAATGACTCATGAATTTTGGAGTACACAGATTCCTTTACAGTATGTCTCCGTGAGCCTTTACAGTTTTAGAGGGAGTAATGAAGTGGAAAAACTATAGAAATGCATACAAATCAAGAGACTAAGTTTCTAGTTTCTAGATCAAACTCAATTCTCTCTACTATCCCTGCTACTTTCAGCTTTAAGTTCTTTATTCCTTGTTTCCCCAACCTTTTTTTTTCTTTTGCCCAGGGAAAAGATTATCTTTTATTTGTGAAAAATATTCTATGATTTTTTCTTTTCTTTTTTTAAAAAATTTTTTTAATGTTTTATTTATTTTTGATACAGACAGAGACAGAGCATGAGAGGGGGAGGGGCAGAGAGAGAAGGAGACACAGAACTGGAAGCAGGCTCTAGGCTCTGAGCTGGCTGTCAGCACAGAGCCTGATGCGGGGCTCAAACCCACGAACCTGAGATCTGACCTGAGCCAAAGTCGGAGGCTTAACTGACTGAACCACCCAGGCTCCCCTATGATTTTTTTTCAATACCAAATAGACAATGCTCATTTGGGCTAGCTCTGTAAATTTTCTGCTTCATTATTATTATTTTGTTAAGTTATTTAAGTACCTCATCACAAAGGATTTTTCATCTTAGCTATACTTTACTAAAATCCTTTTTGCCTAGCTAGGCAGCAAGAAAAGAAAATCCTTACTTTTGAAGAAGGATGGTGGATTGTCACATATATCTCTTTCCCTTCCAACTGGAGATCATCCCTTAAATGATAGTAGAAAAGTAAAAATTTATAAACCCCCAAAGAGAAATAAAGAGAAGGCATTAGAGAATAGATTGTCTTTTTTTAATGTTTATTTATTTTTGAGAGGGGGGAGGGGTAGAGAGAGAGGGAGACATAAAATGTGAAGCAGGCTCCAGGCTCTGAGCTGTCAGCACAGAGCCCAAGGCAGGGCTTGGACTCACGAACTGTGAGATCATGACCTGAGCCAAAGTCAGATGCTTAACTGACTGAGCCACCCAGGCACCCCAGACAATACATTATCTTAATGAAATTTTGAAATATGTAGATAGGAGGCATAGTAGTAACTGTCAGAACAGAACAGAGTGACCAAGCACATGTCTCTCCTTGGCAGAAGAAGTAAAGGCAAGTTTTCAAATTTTCAAAGAAAATGCTTCTCAATCTAGAAGATGCTGTCAAACTATCAATCAAACAGAAAGAAAGAACAAAGGCTTTTAGCATTCAGAGATTCAAAGATTTATGTCATTTGTGCACTTTCTTAGAAACTACAGGAGAATGCTCTATTTCCAGTAAAACAGGGAAGAATTCAGAAAAGAAGTCATAGAATCCAGAAACAGAGGATTCATACCATAAGGAAATATGGCCAAGGCATGTCACAGGATGATAGCTATGTTTCAGATCTAGAGAGTAATTCATCCACGTTTGAGACAGATATAAAGAGCCATAAGACAGAAGACTCCAGAATAGAAGAGGGAAATTTGTTGATTTATATTTGTCAGATGTAAATGAGGTTTAGGGGGAAAATTTAGAATAGACAGAAAGAAAATAATGGTAGTAAAAAATGAGGTACTTAATAATTTCAAGAAATTTTTAAAACTCCAGGAATGGAAATGTAATCTTTATATACTTTTTGGTCATGTAATGAGCATTGTGTACATATCATAAAAATTTAACTATTGATTACTGATTAAGAGTAATATAGAACAGTGTTGGGAATTTAGGGTAAATAAAATGGTCAGTCAGACATATAAAAGACCTAAATCCTCATCTATCATAACAGGAAGCCAATAGACAATATCTAGTATTGATAAGTCAAGAAATAAAAGAGTAAGTATACCATCTAAAAATACGGAGAAAAGTCCCAGAAGAAACAGCCAAAATATTTTAAAGTAGATGTCTCTGGTAAATAGAACACAGAGTAAGACTGAGTGGGTGAAAAAAATGCTAATTTTTTAAGAAAGAGACAACACGCTAGAGCAGGAGAGAGGGGCCAAAGGAGAGAAAGAGAAAATCTTAAGCAGCCTCTATGCTTTGCACAAGGGTGGGGGCAAGGAGGCTGAGTTGAGGCTCAGTCTCACCTGAGCCAAAATCAAGAGTCAGAAACTCAACCCACTGAGCCACCCAGGTGCCCCAAACTACTACTTTTTATGAAAGGATTTATAGGTGATAGATGATAGATAGATAAATAGATGATAGATATATGTGCATGATTTACTCAAATAAAAATGTTTTAAAAGTAAAGGCCAAAGAATAAGCAAGAGAAAAAATAAATATCTTCATATTTTAGATCTTACAAAAACCTTCTTCTTAAAATAGGTAGATGCTGTAAATTTGAAGACTGAAAGAGTACAGGGTAGGAAACTAGGATTGATATTCTTACAAATGCATTCACTATGGAAAGAAGAGGAAAGCAAGTTTTTTAAAAAAGTCAGGTCCAGGGGCAGCTGGGTGGCTCGGCTGAGTGGCCGGCTTTGGCTCAGGTCATGATCTTGTGGTTTGTGGGTTCGAGCTTCGCGTTGGCTCTGTGCTGAAAGCTAGCTCAGAGCCTGGGGCTGGTCTTCGGATTCTGTGTCTCCCTCTCTCTCTGACCATCCCCTGCTCATGCTCTCTCTCTCTTTCTCTCTCTCTCTCTCTCTCCAAAAATTAATAAAACATTTAAAAAAATTTTTAAAGGCCCATAAATGTATAGTGTACAAGGAAGGTTTCTGTACCCAGTAACCAAAACTTCTCAGTTTTGATTGGTCATTGGCTCCCCAGGGAACCAACCCTAAAGAAGACTGAGAGCAAATGGGTCTTTGATCTTTGATATCTAGCAATTGCTTTCTGACTCTGCGAACATGAAAAGTAAATGAAATTTCTGTACTCTGAGATTATCCCAGCAGCTGAAAAACAGGAATAGCTCTTAAGCCCTAAGGAGCATGGACCTTAAATAAATAAGAAAGCAAAACGAGAATGACCTTGCTACCTTATTATATATGTCAGAAAGCCCTCTGGTTCTATGGTGGTGGCATGCTTTGTGAGTTCCTTAATGATTTAGGTTGTACTTGCTAAGAAATACAGGATGGTATTTCTTTCCTCCTGCTACAGACTATTTTGGAAAATCTGCTCATTTGCTGCCTATTTATAGTGAATATTTATTGCCCTTATAATAATATCTATAATAATTATAAATTATATAATAAAAACCAAACTAAAAAATGACAATCTACTTTCTAAGAAATCTGCCTAAATACCCTATTTTTATTATACTCTAATCATTGTTTAATAGAAGATAATTTATGGAGAGTCTCTAAGAAATTATAAAACCTCTGTTATTTGCCAATATAAGGGGTTTGCATTGGAAAAAGAAAAAAGAAATGAAGTTGAAATTCAAAAGTTCAAAAGAAAAAAGAAATGAAGTTGGAATTTCAACTTTAAGCTTTTATTTTAATTCTCAAGTTCTTACCACTCAAACTGGCCTACTTTTAAAAATTAAAAAAAAATATTTCAAACCTTGGATTTTCAATCCTCTGGATAACCCTTCTTCTGTTTTGCCCCAACAGGACAGAGAAGACATTCCACCCACCTTTCTGCCTTATTTCAGAGAAAATATTGACACTTTCTGGTTACCATGTCTTATATTTCAGGGCCTGTTTGTCCTGGGGTCTGTTCCTTGCTTGTTTCTGCTCTGCTCTGTATCATCACAGCTGGGTTTCCTAAGTTCTTTTGTAAACTGAAAACTGGCTAGGTTTAGCCAGTGGCTGATACCATCAGGAGATTGCAGGAAAGGTCAGGAGGAAGAGAAAAGCCAGGGTATTTCCTTCTCCCTCTCTGCTTCTAGGAAGCCTTCCTTGTATCAGTTGGTTTTTTTCTGTGATTCCAAATGCCTGTGCAGTAGACCTGAACTTTCTTTCCATAGTTTTGTAATGCATATTTCACTAAAAGTCTATTTTAATTATTATTTTCCTTCTCTGCTAGTGTATTTTTGAAGCCTGTTTTTACGTGGTACTGTATTAAGAGTGAATGTCATAGGCCTACTTTTAAACATGGCTTTCTTAATGTTGGTGGAACTGGCGTTGAGGTTGCTTTGCTCAGCCAATGTATACTCGACTTAGCTGGTTTTCAGTCTCACCCCTTCAGGGGCACTCCAGTTTCATAGTGCTCTTTGTAGCACAGCCTCTTCATTTTCTCTAAACCACATTCTAATTTAACTTTTGTAGCACAATATACCTTTCTCTTATTTTTCAAAAAATATGTAATATGTAGTAAACTGTATTACACATATGCAATACTATAATATACAAAACTGTAATATGTATATGTAATAAAATATTTAATTCACCAATTATAGTTCACTCTGCTCTCATACTTTATGCTACTTCCCATGTCTCTCTTTCTCTTTTTTCATTATGTCTGTGTGTATGTATTTCCTTTTGTGTGTCTACCTCAAATCTGAAACATAGGGGCCTATTTTTCTGTTAGTTTAGTTCATGAGCATGGAACATGTGACAAACAGGTGTGTATGTGATAACCACTTGTAATTTTCTTTCCCTTGGCTTCACTATGTATCTGAAAGCCTAGAACAACTGGAGTTCAACATTAATCATCAACTTAATGTTTAGAATACGTTATACCCTTTCCGTCTTTCTTTGTTTTTAATTCAAGATGAACTTTGACATCTTGTTGTTTTTCAGTCATTTAAACTTTTCATGGTCAGTGATTCTGAAACTATCAAGTAAAGGATCTGACTTCTAAGTTCAGTCATTTGTGTTGTGAGCAGTATATTGAATATCTACTTTAATAGGGGATTATATCATTAATATTATTTTCATTATTATCAAAAAACAGCAATTGAGGTGCCTGGTTGGCTCAGTTAGTTAATTGTCCAACTCTTACTTTTGGTTCAGGTCGTGGTCTCATAGTTTGTCATGAGATTGAGCTCCACCTCAAGTTCCATGCTGAATGTTGAGCCTGCTTGGGATTCTCTCTCTCTGCTCTCTTTGCTCTTCCCCTGCTCATATTTGTGCTCTCTCTTTCTCTGTCACTGAAAATAAATATTTAAAAAACCCAACAGGGGCACCTGGGTGACTCAGTCGGTTGGGTGTCCAGCTTCAGCTCAGGTCATGATCTCACAGTTCATGAGTTCAAGCCCCACATCGGGCTCTGTGCTGCTCAGAGCCTGGAGCCCGCTTCAGATTCTGTATCTCCCTCTCTCTGACCCTCCCCTGCTTGTGCTGTCCCTCTCTGTCTCTCAAAAATAAATTAAAAAAAAAACAAAAAACACAGCAGTCAATTTCCCAGAAGTGGATAACTTCAATGATTTAGTTCTTGCTAGTTCTTCCTTCTTTAGCATATTTCCAAATAATATGCTTTTACTGTTTCTTGAATTATCAATTTCAGACTTTATCAATTGACATTAATAAAAATAACAAGAAATAGCTCTCACATTCACTTCACCAACTTTCTTACCCTCATCTTTTCAAAAGAGTCATATTGTGCCTTATTTAGTTTTTAAGTCACTTGTGTTTATAAGCAGTGATTTCTAAATATTATTCACTAGTCAATCAAAGGACTTTCCTATCTCATATAACTCTTTTCTGTTGAGGGCCGCCACATTTTCTGTCTGCCTCAGGCAAGGATTATCACTCCGTTGAGTGAGCCAGTAAACAAGATTTGCATCTGGAGGCTGGAGATTGCCATTTCCTGGTCAAAATAACTTTGGCGACTGTCTTGCTGAGCTAGACGTGAGTGGCCAAGGCACACAAAAGATCAAAACCGTATTCAGTGTTAGTTCTCCATCCCCCAAGATTGCTG
>NC_043702.1:49292765-49431063 GCF_006229205.1 Suricata suricatta
AGAGAACCTTGAGTTCTGTCTTTACTCTATGCGTCTCCCTCTCCTGCCCCCTGTTTCTCTCCCTCCCTCAGGAGAAGGACCCGGGACGATTCTCCGCCCTGCCGGTCGGGGCGGACGAAACAGGTACCGCTGATCGCAGGGGACGAGCAGCCCCGGCCATCGGGTTATGACACTTTTCTTTCTGTTTGATTTCATAATTATTGTATTTTTCATATATATTTTATAATTTTATGAATACTCAACTGATCTGTCAAAATGAGGTTCCAAACATCCTGTCAGTTCCATTGTTCATCAGTTCCATTTTTTCCCCTGGAGACTTCCTCCCACTTTCTTTCTTCTGCACTCCTACTTCATCTAGACTAATTTCTAGAATGGGCACATATCTCTTATTCAGAGACTTCCCTTCTTCACTTATCTGCATTAGATTTGTGTTATGTTCTTATTTTCTCCAAATGCATCTCTCAGTGCCTTCTTGAAAAAGAGTGCATGGAAAATAAAATTTGGGAGTCACTGAATATCTGAAAAAGCCTTTATTCCTTTTTCAAATTTGATTGATAGCTTGGCTGAGTATAGATTTCTAGGTTGACCCTGGACCAACTACATAATGTATAGTACCTGGTGCAAAATGAAAATGTAGGCCTTCTTGTTCAAAAGTTAAGTATTTTAAGATGGTGACAGCAGAGCACTAAACCAATAGTGGTGTCCTAAGCACAGGTCCTATGTGACTACCAGTTCACATGCCCTTGAAACTGACCCTGGTGGGACCTTTCAAAATGGAGATTCTTAGTCCTGGGTAATAAGCTTTTTCTTTGATAATTATGTCTATCTTTGATATCTAGAACTTTAATTTTTAAGTGTTTATTTATTTTGAGAGAGAGAGTGAGCATAACTGACTGCTCCACCAACTTAACTGACTGAACCACCCAGGTGTCCCTTGATATCTACAACTTTATTTCAGTGGATATTAGATCTCCTGAACTGAATATCTTGAATTTTCTTATCTTTATTATTTTATTATCCCTCTTGCTGTGTTTTTGTGTACTTTAAAGGATATTAGACTATAGGATATTAGACATTTTCCTCTGTTCCTTCTGTTTACATTTTTATGTAAATTATGGATTCATTTCCAAGAGCTCCTTCAATACCATTCATTTCATTTTTTTAAAGTAGCATTAGTTATTGTTTCATAGATGATTTTCTTATTTTACTTGAAGAAATCTCTTATTTTCTCATTTTTAAATGTTTTTTTTGTCTCTGTATTACTTCTGGTTTCCCTAAGTTATTTTATTTTATTTATATTTGTCCATGTCTTTCATGTTGGAGGTTTTCCTTCTATGTTTCTCACTATTGACAGGACACTAATATGAAATAGTGTAGCTGTGAGAAATGATTAGAATCTCTCTGTGCATAGGTGGTGCTTGTCACCTGCTGAGTTTCACTAAAGGGTGAGCAAGCTGGGAACTTTTTGTTTCCAAAATTTCCTTTCTCTGGGGCTTTTCAGTCTCTCCCACAGTGAATCCCTCAGTCTTCATTCTGTAAATAAATGGGAGAAAAAAAACCTGGGGTATCATTCAACATACTGACTTTCATTTAATCTGCCTATTTTCAATCTAGCAATCTTGCTTCATTTTCATGTTTGTTGTAAGTATAGGTAAAGATAGTTTCCTGCTACTTGGGGTGGAGAAAAAAATCTGAAAGCTCTAACCACCCTCTTGAGCCTGAAGACAGATCCCTGCATTAAAAGATCTTTGGTGTCTCTATCCCCTAAGCTCTTTCAAGGTTCTGTGAGGAATAATTGTCTTGCTTCTTTGTCATCACCCTTTGAAAGCACTTTGGTTTGTTCTTTCTTGGTATCCGTTAAGTCAGTCATCATAACTCATCATTTAATTTACCAAAAATGTGTTGTGAATTTTTCTCTGCTATTGTCTTCTTTTCTGTTATTTTCCCTCATAGCTCTTTTACGTTTTCAATTCCTTTATGTGATGTTAGTGATGTTTCATTGGTAAACAATAGTAAAGGCATTTTTTAATCCATCAGGCTCAAATATAAACCACAAATCTTTTTTGTCTATTTTTTCTTTAAATTTGAAAAATTATACCACATGCTCTCTGACCCATCTAGCATCAGGCATGTCCCGTAAACACCCCTTTTAAGCATCAGGCTGCTCCAGTGTGAAAGTGGCAGTTTGGTCTCATCCGCTCAATGATCCTCAGCATTTTGTGCAGTGTCCACAAAGCAGAGCTCACTCTAATGCTGATCACTCTGGAGAGCTGAAGTAGCTGTCCCATCAGGGTGTTGCTCCTCTCCATGAACACCAGGAAAAGGTGAGCATAACTATTTTGAGCCTTCACTGATTGTAAAGCCATGTCTCTATATTCTTTTCAACACTCCCAGAAGACTGTACTGAAACTCTCTGGTTTGAGAGGATGGCAGATAGAAGTAAGACAAAAAGGATGGCATAGTCAAAATGAGTAATTTGAGGAGGAGTTAACCAAAGAGAGTGCTTGTATTTGTGGGATGAGTCTAGGGAACTGCCAGGACAATACAGTACTTCTGGGCTAGTAACATGGGGCTCCAGGCTTGTGTTATCCCTACTGAGAGACAGAAAGACAGAGATAACTCTGTGGGAAGTGAGAGTGCTGCCTGACAAGTGACTTTCTATAGGCAGTGACCATCCAGGTAGAAGAGAAGAATAATATTCCGACTTCATTCTTCTTTCTCCCTCCTGTCTCCTGTGATACTTCTTATTTGAAACCCAACGGATCACCTGATGTATTCTCTAGGTGAAGGTCACTACTTTTTCTTCTTCAAAACACATAGATTTAAATATATATAAGTATACATATTATATTTTTTATTTTTAAATAAAATATCTAATATATATATTTTATTTTATATATATTATATAGTAAATGACTACTCTATAAATAATAAGTATATTTTATAAATATATATTTTACATATTTATGTTTTTATAAATACAAATATATATTAGATCTATAATATATTTAGTTAAATATGTATTTAACTATATGTGTATGTAAGTGTATATTTAATTATTACATATTTATTTAAACATACAACCTTTAAAGAAAATCCTGGAGTCCACACAGCCCATCGTATTTCAGAGGGGAAACAGTAACCAGGCACAAATGATTGGTTCCTGCTGTAGAGTCAATATGATCTTACTGTTCTTTTGCCCCCAAGGAGGAAACAATTGATCTTGAAAGCATTTCTAACTATTTGAGTGTTTGTATCTCTGTACTTAAAAGGAATTCTTCCACATAGTGGGGATTATGCATGCCCATTTCTGTAAGAATAAGTTTACTTGAGGTAAGAATGATGCATACTTTACCTAAATTGTGATTCTGGAGGAAGAGAGAGAATAATTATATATTCCTTTGTATTTAAAAAATACTCCTCACCCAAAATACTTTTCCATCATATAATCTGCACCTCAATTGGGTTATGTTTTTTGAGCTTTTATATTTTTTATTCTTCATTTAACTTTTAAAACACTACTATAGTTGAATATTAAAACAAAAACAATAGCAAGTAGTGAGCTATGATTTTAGTCCTTCACTCGTTCACTACAGCATATAAAATGCCAGCAGTGTTATTCACTGGCCCCATTAAGAGGTCTGACACCAAATACCTCCCCTCTGGTGATGTTCATCATCGTCATATGCTTCTCCCCTGTAATGGTGCCATCTTTTCTGATTTGGATCAAAGTCCACCAGTTCTGCCTGGTCCATTTCATCAGTCTCTTCTACTTCCTTCCTCTCAGGTGGGAGTTTTTCCAGCAAAGAGTTTATCAGAAGAGAGAAAGCCATTCTCTGGAAAGTTTACTTAAATTCAATGATTAGACGACCCTTTTCATATGGTCCACAATAAATTGTCATGCCTTCATTCAGCCCACACTTGATATCTCCATGCTTGACAATCTCACCTGGATGAGAGGTGATGACAGTGGTTTTGTCGTAAAGAGTAGATAATTGACTTTTGAAAGCTGCACAGTGCTTCAACCAGCTATATGTCCATACACATGAAAAGATCCTCTCCTCGCCGAGTAAAAACCGCATGGTTCTTCTGATCTAAAACAATGATAGTATCTCCTGGTTCCAGTCCAGGTTCTTGGTTTCTTTCACCATGGAATGTTATCTTTTGGCCATCTTTCATGCCTTGTCAATATGAACTTCTAGAATCTTCTTTTCTCTAGAATCTTCTTTTCTCGAACTATCTTCCTTCCATTGCAGCTTTTACATCTGTCTTCAGGACTGATCCATTCCCCATGACCCTGGCACTCCATGCACACAGATTGAATTTGCTGAAACATTCCAGGTCCTACCTGACGAATTCTGATTTCCATTCCCTTACAACATTCTACTGCTCCTTTCTTTCCACCTTGGCCTTCACATTTGTTGCAAATCACATTCTTTTGCAGAGCTGGTTTTCTTGTTGCACCATTATATAAATCTTCTAAGGTTACAGAGCTGATGCACATTTTTACCTCTCCTTTCTCTTTGCATCCTTCCTCCTCCTCAAAAAACATATCGAAGATGTCCATGGGGGAGCCAAAACTGCCACCTACTCCACCTTCTTTAATTGCTTGTTCTCCTCCTTTGTCACATAATTCTCTTTTCTTTGCATCAGAGAGCACTTGATAAGCTTGAGAAATCTGTTTAAACTTCTCTCCTTCATTTGGATTCTTGTCAGGGTGGTACTTCAAAGCCAGTTTCCTGTAAGCCTTTTTTAATTCTTCCTGGGTGGCATTGGGTTTGACCCCCCAAAACATCATAGTAAGTAGTTTCTTTCACCATTTTCTACAGCCAGTGAGCGAGCTGAGACCAGTGTAGGGGAGCGGGAAGCGACGTGTTGCTGGGCACACACAGCTCAGGCAGCCGCCACTCCTCCGATTTTCACCGATTTTCACCAAGCGTTCTGGAAAGTTCCCAGTTTTTGCCTTTTAAATGTAGAATGTAAATTTATTTTAAAGGCTGATATTTGTCATACAAATTTTCCCACTGTTTTTAGTGACACCAGTTGTTTTGGGAATTATTTATCTCATAAAATAAAAGTATCATGAGTTTTATAATTACTGTAACATTTGACTAGCTGAAAGAAAATGTCTTAAAAATACTTTAAATCTATAAGTCACACTTTTTAGACTAAAGTTAGGATTTAATTTCCAAAGCATTGATCTGCAGAATAGGCAAGACAATTTCATTATTTAATGGTTTCTTATTATCATTTTTTTATCATGTTGTGTTCAGAGACAATAGAACTTACTGAAAACTACAAAGTAGCTTCTTTGTTGACAGTCCCTATTTGCATTTTTGTACATGCCTGTGTATGGCCCGTTTTTAGTGCTAATGTTAATATCTCCTAGAGACATTCTTTTAGCTTTACCTTTTATGCTTCTTAGTACGATGTTCTTAGAACTATATCTTTCTCACTTTTATGTTTCAATCAGGTCACAAATGGGGATGCTGATAGGGATTTAATGGTTATGAATTCTCTTTTAAATTGCATTGATTTATTTATTATTCAGAGTCTATAACATTAGGGATGCCCTGGGCATTTTACATCCTAGAATTAATAAAAACTTGCATAGACTCAGAAGATTTTTCAATATGATAATATTCTTAGTTATGCAGGTGGTTCTTTTGCTTGCAAGATTGGGTCATCTGAGAAGGTAACTTTAGCATATTTGAAGTACTTGATTATGAAAATGACACCATTTTATATTGAGTATTTTTTCATTTGGAAAGTGGCTGTTCTATATTTGAATAAAAAACACTCAATCATTTTCTACAGCTCAGGATACTTTGATCAAAGGTAGAAATTGTTTCTACTCTGCAACTACTTCTTGAACCACAAAGCCTATCAGTTATGTTCAAAGAAGGTGTTTCTATTTTCATTTCTGTTTTCTTCTAAGTATTCTGGTCATTAGAAAGTAAGGTAAGCTAAGATCAAAATCTTTTCATAATACTCAGATTGATTTATAAGCCTTATGAATTATCAAAGATTAGTGTCATTATCTTTGGGAAAAGATAATTGGGAGTGTAATGCTGCTTCAGATTTTTTTCATGTCTCTACTAGTATATATTACAACTTTAGTATTTTAATATGACTGATGAAAAAGGAAGATATGTAAGAGAAACATCTATTTTGCATGCATTCTTATTCTGTCTCAAACTAATTATTACATATTTCAGTTTGTAACTTATAATTTGGTAAAAATTGATTTATATATACCTATGAAATCATGACCATAATTAAGAAAACAAACATTTCCCTTAATTTAAAAAGTTTTCTTGAGCTCCTTTGTAATCATTCCCTCCCTTTCTACCCTGACCTTCGCTTCCTCTATTCCAACCACTGATCTGATTCCTGTCACTCTAAGGATCATTTGCATTTTCTAAAATTTTGTATAAATGGAATCATACAGTATGCACATATTTTATTTCACTAGCATAATTATTTTGCATTTACTCATGTCAGTAGTTCATTCATTTTATTGCTGAGTAGGGGTTTGGATGGATTTGCCCTAGTTTGTTTTTTCTATTTACTATTGAGTTGTTTCCATTTGGCGTATATTACAAATAAAGCTTCTATGACCATTTGTGTACAAGTTGAAAGGACATGTGTTTCTTTTTCTCTCCACCAAAGAATAGAATGACTGATTCATATGGTAGATACATGTTTAACTTTTTAAGAAACTGTTTTCAAAATGATGGTTCCTATTTATCTTCCCAACAATAGTATATGGTAGTTTTAGTTGCTTTACATCTTTCCCAATATTTGGTATGATCAATTATTTTACTTTTGACCATTCTAATAGGTGTTTGATTGTATCTTATTATTGTTTTAATTTGAATTTTTTATGACTAGTAATTTTGAGCATCTTTTCATATTTGAAATAAATATTTTTTTTGGTGAAGAGTCTGTTCATATAATTTGCAAATTTTGTATTGGGTTGTTTGTCTTTTATTATTGAGTTCTACAAGTTCTTCTGGATGTTTTGGATACAGATCCTTTATTAGATATATGATTTGCAAACATTTTCTCTCAGTCTATGGCTTTTCATTCTTTTAATAATGTTTTTGAGGGACAGAAATTCTTAGTATTGATGAAGTTCAACTTACTACTTTTTCCATAGATAGTGCTTTATGTGTTGTATACAGGACATCTTTGGCTGAGTCAAGTTGACAAAATTTTCTCCTATGGTTTCTTCTGGGTTCCCGGTTTTAGAATATACATTTAGATCTATGGTACATGCATGGATCAAAGTTCTTTTACACCTAGGTATTTCTATTTATCCAGGCTTGTTTACTATGTAGGCTGTATTTTGTTTCAGAAATTATCTTTGCATCTTTTTCCAAAATCAGTTCTATATGTTTGTGGGTATCTTTCTAGGCTATAATCTGTTTCATTGATCTACAGACTTCTCTTGGTACTAATAATGTACCATATTATGCTGTTTTTACTGTACTGGTTACTGTAGCTTTAAAATAAGTCTTGAAGGGATACCTGGGTGGCTCAGTCGGTTAAGCATCTGGTTTCAGCTCAGGTCATGATTTCGTGGTTCCTGAGTTTGAGCCCCATGTCAGGCCCTGGACTGATACCTCAGAGCCTGGAGCCTGCTTCAGATTCTGTGTCTCCCTCTCACTGCCACCCCTTCACTCAGGCTCTGTATCTCTGTCTCTCAAAAATAAACAGAACATTTAAAAAACTTTAAAATAAGTCTTGAAGTCTTCTAAGTACTGAAATAGTCTAAGTCCTCCAACTTGTTCTTTTTGTTACATATGTTTTAACTATTCTAGGTTCTTTGCATTTCTCTGTGAATTTTAGAATTAGCACGTCAATATATATGACAACAAAAACCTGCTAGAACATTTATTGGGTCTGCATTGAATCTGTATTAAATTTAGGGGAAATTATGTGTTAACAATATTGAGTGTTTCAATCCATGAATACATGCATATCATTTATTTAGATCTACTTTAATTCCTTTTAGTAACGTTTTGTAGTTTTCAGTGTATAGGGCTTCCATATATTTTGTCAGACTTATGTCAAAGAATTTCATATTTTTGGGTAGTATTTTAAATAGTATTCCTTTTTGTTTTAATGTCAAATTTCCGTTACCACATGTATAAAGGATATTGACTTTCGTACGTTTTTTTTTTTTTATTATTGCAAACCTGTTAAGGTCATTTAATACTTTTAGTAATTTTTGGCATATTCAATCAGATTTTCTACTTCAAGAATCATGTTTCCTGTTAACAAAATCAGTTTCATTGCATTTTTTCCAATCTGGATCCCTTTACTCTTGCCTTTTGCATTGGCTAAAAGATCTAGTACAGTGATGAATAGCTGAGGTGAGTAGACCCTTCCTTATTCCTGATGTTTGGTGCAAAGCATTCAGTCACTTAACCTTACTTGACATTAGCTGTAGATTTTTGTACCCTTTATTGAGTGAAGAAGTTCTTCTCTATTCCTAATACGTTAAGAGTTTCAATAAGCAGTTAATGTTGGATTTTGTCAAATGCTTTTTGAGCATTTATTGAGATAATCTATGACTTTCTTATTTAGTCTCTTAATATAGGGAGTTACATTAATTATCTTTTCAATCTTGATTTCTGAAAAAATTAAAGATTGTTTACATTTATGTTCATGAGGTATAAATTTATTGATGGATTGCTCCTCTTCCTCTCCTTCCTCCTGTTCCTTCTTCTGCTAATATTTTGATCTGATTTTGTTATAAGGATAACTTTGACTTCTCAGAATGACATAAGATTAGGATTAGGATATTGGATTTTTCTGGAAAAGTTTTCAGAACAAGTATTACTTTTCCCTAAACTTTTGTCATATTTCACCAATGAAGTCACATGGGACTGAAGTTTTCTTTATGTTAACATTTTAAACTGCAAATTTGTTTACTCATTTCTTTTTGAAGTTTGATAGTTTGTGTCTTTTAAGAGAATTGTTCATTCTATTTGAATTATTGAATTTATTGGCATAATGTTTTTTATATTATTGTATTTAATAATGATGGTTTTATTAACATTTTTGCCTTCTAATTCTATCATCTTTGTCACATTTGGGTCAAGTTTGACTGATTAATTTTTATCCTCATTATGGATCAATTATCATACTTCTTTGTAGTCCTTATAATTTTTTTTATTGGATGGAAAACCAATTGGAAAAATATCATATACATGAAATTGAAGTTATAAGGAAACCAGAGAAATTTCAGGTTTTTTTAACGAGGAATAAATGAAGTGTGGTTTAATATCTAAGTTGGGAGAGAACACAATGGATGGTAATCTTCAAAGGACTTATGATGAAGGTAGCACCAAGATATGCCTACTTACTAAACATGATTCAGGCAGTAAAAGATGGGATATGGAGAAAGGTATTTGAGTAAGAGAGAAGAGCTTCCATCTGGGGTGATGTGTGTGAGAATGTTTGAAGAACAATGACCAAATCAATTTTCTTAGGGTTGTGTTAAATTAGGGTTGTATAAAAAAGTGACAGGGGATATATACATTTCAACATTTGGCCATATTATGTGCATATGTCATGCTATCCCCAGAGACTGTATATACCTTGAAGACAGATACTGTAGTGCACACACCAGTAGGTGCCCGTGTCTTATACATGTGTGTGTGTTTTTATAGATACATCTGTTTATATTCTTATATGTATTCATATATATGAATATAAAGATATAAAATAATTAATATGTATAAATATATATATTTACAGAGCCCCAGACACGGTAATGCATTCTAAATATCTATTTAACTGACTTGGGTTTTAAACACCTTTTTGGCAATATCCTCGACTTATAAATAGCTGATCTATATTGCTTGATAGAACAGCTGTTCAAACGAGCTGTTAACTTGTTTTACTCTCCAGCAGAGTAGCCAGTGGAGTCTCCAGCCACAGGTTAGTGGGCCAGAAAATGTACAGATTATAACATCTAACAAGTCTACTTAAGTTTTGGGAACCATGAGAACATACCAAGACTTTAGAACAGCATTAAGAATAGTGTTTTCCACTATGCTTCTTTACTCTGATTAGAGAAACCAAATCATTATTAAAAAGATGTTTTACTAAATTAAGAGAACCTGTTTATTTTACACATATGACTGTGATTCCTTTTTTAGTTTTAAAAATTGGCCCATGGGATGATTTAGGAATTAGGTAAACATAGTTTTTTTTTTTTAAATAAAAAACTTGAGGGTGTCTAAGTGGCTTAGTCAGTTAAGCGTTTGACAGCGGATTTTGGTTCAGGTCATGATCTCATGGTTTGTGAGACTGAGCCCTGCATTGGGTTCTGTGCTGACTGCGTGGAGCTGGCTTGTGATGATCTCTTCCTGTCACTCTGTCCTTCCCTCACACTTGTGTACACATTCTCTCTCAAAATAAACTTAAAAAAATTAAAAATTTGCATGTAGTAAAGACTTAATACTTTAGAACTTACTAATTTAGAAATTACCATCATTTGAAAATGAATAATAAAGATGTTTGACCTTTTTATCTATAGAGTGAAATAATAACGTAAATAAGATGGTTAGGGATTATTCTATGCATAAATTGGCTACAAAAGCAAGTTCACAATTGGAATAACAATTATATAAATTATTCCATTAACCTGCTGTTCTCATTATAAATAGTCTTTTTACAATGCAATAGTTTTCTTTTTTATGTAAATAGAACTTTGCACTCACGAAAGGAAATTTGGTGCATACAGGCAGAGGAGATCAAAGAGGAAGAAGTCCTAGTAACCCCCAAATATATATATCCTTCCAGTCTTTTTGGATCAACATAGTGAGTTTAGGAGTGTGGGGCGGTTGGGATGGCTATGATTTTATGCTTATAATCTTATCTAACTAGATTTTCTGGTAAAACCTTTTTGGAGTAATTGTTTCAGAGCAATTTCTTGTGTCAGATCATAGATTAAAATATGAAAATGCATAATTTTTGTTGTTTTTAAACCACATCAGGATGTCTCTGTGAAAGAGCACGTTCCCTGTCAGAGGTGTCATCCAGTCTGATCTGCTGATGGGATGATGCCCCTGTGTCACCTGCAGGCTTTCATGATTTAGGAAGTGCACTTGTGGGCGGTTTCCTGGGAGCATCCCCCCTCATTTTCTATGATGGTTTTACCAGTTTTTAATTATTCTTAAACATTTGACTTATCAGTTAGCATTGGGCTCAGCTGCACATAAAAGTCTTAACACAACATATTTTTTTTCTCATATGACATAACTTCCGAGGCAGGTGGCTTCATTTGGGTGGATTCACAGCATGGGGATTCAGGCCACTTCTATCTTCCTTGTCTTCCATTCTTAGTGGATAATTTCCAATTACTAGGTTGCCTCATGACCCTAAATGGCTACTGGACCTTCAGTCACTTCCACTGCATTTGGGCAGCAAGGACCTGGAAAGGATAAAAGAGAACCCCTTCCACCTGAGTTAGCTTTCTTCAAAATAATTGTTCTGCAAGTCTTACTCAATAGCCTCGTGTTAACTCTCCTTGGCCAGAAAGCTGTCAATGACTATACCTAGCTTGAAAAGAGCCTGAAAAAAATGTAGATTTTTTTAGTGGAGAGAATTGCTAACTCAAATAAACCTAGGGTTTATATATTGATAAGAAAAGAAGCAATCATCTGAAGTACTTACTGCTTTTAAAATTAAGTCACCACAAAATACAACCAAGCTGTACCAAGTACTTTTCACAAGAAGGGTACATGAGGGATATATTTTTAAGTCATTGCAGACCTGTGAATTCTTTCTTTTGCTCTCACACATAAAAGGCAGTTTCACTAAATATACTGCACTTAGGTCATAAACATTACAAAAATCTTAAAATGCTCCGTGTGTTACTCCGTTATCATCATATTCAGACAGGCTTAGTTTTTCCTAAGTAACCTGCTTCAGTTGTTATCTTTGTTTTGTTTTGCTGACTTTATGAATGAGACTTCTTTATTAATACATAGGTTTTATTTTGCAATGTGGTTGTCTGCTAATATTTTAGCATACAAAATGTATGATACAAAAAATAATTATTTGTAGATTCCTGAATAAGTTTAGTCTAGGTGTGCCTTTTTCCTATGGAGAAATAAAGAATTTGTCAAAACCCTTCCTGAAAATTTTAAATTATCTCTACACCCTTCGCCTTGATATTGGAAATCATCCCAAGTAAATTTTCAGAAAATCTACTACACTATCTTTAAGGCAAGGCCTAAAAGTAGATGTACTCCATTCTCTCAGAAGTACCTTTGCTCAGGAATGGAATTAAATTCTGTCTGCTGACTTGGGAAAATCAATAAATTGTCTTCACGTTGTTCATCTATAGTATATAGAGAATAAGGAGTATGTTTTCCTTTTCTGCCTTAGTATAGAGTTAATATCTTCAGAAACACTTGGTTTATAATTAAGGTACAAAAGTTTCTAAAAATGTTTGGAACTTATACAAGCATTTGCACTATCTCACTCCATGAGATATCTATTGCTGCATACAAAATTAATCCTCAACTTTAGTGACTTCAAACAATAACATTAATTATCTCACAGTTTCTGTGAGTCAGGACTCCAGACATGGCTTACTTGATCCCTATGCTTTAAAATTCTTCAGAGAGAGGGCTGAAGGGGGTGGGGGAAAGAGGGGAAAGTGGGTGATGGCCATGGAAGAGGGCACTTGTGGGGAAGAGCACTGGGTATTATATGGAAACCAACTTAACAATAAATTATAAATAAAAAAACATTAAAAATTAAAATAAAATTCCTCAGAGAGTTGGGACATATTGTATGTTAATAGTTTAACTTGATTTGTGTATTTAACATTAAACTATTTTCCATATGATTATCATAAATCTCCTTTTATTTCTCTTTTTTTGGCTACTTTTTTTTTAAACAGACTAAGATGCTTAGTGAAGCAGCTGGAAAAAGGTGATGTTAACATCGTAGACTTAAAGAAGAATATTGAATATGCAGCATCTGTGTTGGAAGCTGTTTATATTGATGAGACGAGGTAAGTTTTAGCCTCCTTTCCATTTTATCTTCTTTTCCTGGCTCCATTTTTCCTCTTTCTTGGCCTTTATTTACCTCAAACATGAATTTAGCATATCTTAGTCATGAAACAAAAATCAAAATCTTATTAAAATTTAAAGAGTTTTTCTTGATGTAGCTACTTAACTGGACTATGTTTCTTTCTAAAAAAAATACACATTTTAATCCAAATACTTGAATATTCAAAAAATATTCAGTTAAGTCATAAAATGAACAAATTAGAGTCTCCTTTCTTCCCTATACTCATTCCCCTTAGGCACAGATTTGTAAACATCAGAGACAGATGTAGGCTTATACTGATTTTTACTGATATAAGGATTTTCCTATTATTTCAAGATTTCAGAATTCCTTCTGAGAAAATGGGTGTCACATGCCCACACATTCTAATAAGATGTACCTATCAGACATTCTGCAGGGCTTGTTAAGAGACAGTCCCAAATATGTATTTGATTACTACCTAAACTCATCATCTAGTGTTATGCTTAGCAGAGTGGTAAGGAGATTAAAAAATGAGGATTTATTTGAAGAAGGTTGTTAGCCTAGTCCTGTGGCTTTTGACCAGGCAATTTGCCTCCCAGTGGTTATTTGGCAATGTTTGGAGACATTTTTGGTTTGGTTGATGGGAGTGTGCTACTGTTCAGTGATGGGTAGAGACTAGAGATGCTGTGACAAATCCCACAATGCACAGGAAAGTCCCCCATGACAAAAAAATTACACACCCCATGTGTCAATAGTATGGAGGTTAAGAAATCCTGGCCTTAAGAGAGAATTGTGCATATTCCTTTTTTTCTCTAAGAGAGTACTTACCTCAGAACCTGAAGAGAGGGTCCTGAAGATCCTACTGCTACTAAAAAACATAGTGGAGTATGATATGACAATTTGTAAGAGATTTCTGCACTATCTCTGAGTTTAGAGGATACTGATTCTCATCTCAACAGAGGTAAAGATCGCAGGCTAATTCAGACTACCTTGAATTTACAGGTAAAAGGGACACTGGAGGGGGAGAATAAACTTACTCCAGAGTGTAGCATAGAAAAGGCACTAAGTTTTTCAAAGTCATGAGGCAGATGGAGTAAAGGTCTTTTGGAGGGATTGACCAGTATTCAAAGACAACTACCGTCAGAAGGTGAAAAAAAGGCTGCATGTGGTGATTGTTAAATGAACCAGGGACATGAAAGAGTCAGCCCAAATATCACATAATGGTCAAGGTTCCCTCTTGGTATAGCAAGTTCTCTGAAGGATACACAACCCAGAAGAGAAAAATAATCAGCATTTGGGCATTTGTCACATAGATGACAACAAATACACCAGTCTTGCAATGCCCTTTGACTCATAATTTTCTGCCACTCCCACCACATTGTTGGATGATGAAACAGCAGAGTGAGTGGTGCTGGCGATGGAACATGGAGAGTAAACATCATCATGCCCCTCCCTTCTGGAGGTGTCCATGCACTAGTCAGGCCTGAGCATGGGGGTGGGGAGAACCGTTAAGCCGGAGGTGAAATTGGAGTTTTATTTATCTGTATAAGTGTACTTAAACACACACACACACCACTGTTGTTTCACAGGTAAAAATTCACATGATTAAAAAATAAAATAATTTGCTTTTTGCACTTCACCAGTGAGAGAACCAAAGCTCTTAGAAGTAAATAGGTTTTCCAAGGGTCACAGACTTTGGCTTTGGCAAAAGTAGGCACAGAAACTAAGGTCTGACTTCTGTTCTTGCTCTTCATGGTCTTCTTTCTATAACTGGCTCCTCTCAGGCTATTACTGTTGAGCAGGACAGTTTTTAATGACACCTGAAAATTTAAGACAACAATGTGTAAAACATTCTGACAGTTGGAATAGTAGATCCTGGAAAAGCAACACCTAACATTTATTACTAAAAGCCTCTTATTATAGCCTGCTCTGTGCCAAGAAATCTTTGAAGCATTTTAATGCAATATTTCATTTAATTATAGCAGCAATCCCATGGGCTAGAAACTTTATTATTACCATTTTACATACGTCATGCATAAGAGGGAACACATTGACAGAAAAGTTATACAACTTAGCCGAGGGAACACAGAAAGTAATTTAGTAGATTTAGAAGCTTGGGCCCCCACCTTTAGGGCTTGGCTGCTAAGCACAATTCTCATCTGCTTCCCTTCAGTAACATCTGACTTTGGTGACTTCTGAGACTTACTGGAAATTCTGATGAAAGCTCATGTGCTGTCAGGGTTGTCAGAACCAGTGGTGTGGACGGTGTTTGTATCACTTCCAACTCTGCCTTCAGTGATGCCACGTTGGTAGCTTGAAATTGGCTACAGTGGGAGTATTTCTTAACACCATGGCAACAGGGAAATGCAACAAATCAGGATTTGTTGTTTTTGGAGAGCCTGTGGTTTAACATTTACCATCACGTCCCTCGTTAAACCTATGAGTATCTCTTATGTATCTTCTAAGGCTGTGACTTTATGATCAAAATATCAGCTCAAGAAATTTTAGAGCAGCGATGTTTGATGTGATTTGGTTTCCAGTGGACTTACTAAGACACAGCAGTAAACTGAGAATGTTTCTGTTGAGATGTGTATATGATTATTAAAGTTGCATTTGCCTTTGGAACATTAGTAAAACATAATGATTTAAAAGGATGAAGGATGAAGAAACATTTATTTGCTTTTAAACTTTAGATTAAAAACCTGCTGACTTCTGAGACATTTTCTAATGGAAAATTCTCTTTCTAGAAAAAAAATGGTTGAGTACTCCAGAGAGGCATGTTTTTGAAATTTGGGCTGGATTGCACAAAAAGGTCAACACCTAATAAAGCAGGACAAAACAAATTATGAATCAGCTTAAAATCCATGCACACACACACACAAACACGCACACACATACCCCTTTTCCTGCAAAGCCTTAGTAACTACAGGGGTTCAGTTAAGAAAACAAATCAAAACAAATCTCTCTCTGGCAGGGTGATTTGAGTGAGAAAAATAGAAATAGTTTCTGACAGAATTTGAATTCTGACCTTCTTTGAAGGATTATAGAATAATTTCCTAATGAATACAAGTGTTTGCAGGTTTTTTTTTAACAAGACATTTTCAAATGTAAATGCCAAAATTTTATGAGTCCTGCTTTCAGATGTATCCCTAGAGGCCATTGTCTTTCAAAGCTGCACAGTTGTAATTCAGAAGTATGTGGCCTTAAGAGAGAGAGAGAGAGAGAAAGAGAAAAAAACTGTCTGATTGCCCTTATTTGATTGGATTATTGCCAAGCAAAGTAGTATCCTTGGCCTCATGAATTGCTATTCATGAGGGGAGGCAGGCAGCTGTCTGGGAGGTATACTTTCAGAGAGGGATAGTATGTTTACTAATACCACCAAACAACACAATGAGTATCTTCATCTTGTTCATGTGACTGGACCAGGTTTTAGAATTACCATACTTAGAGTGCTAACTCTGGATTCAGAAAGAATAGATTGTTCAAAACCTGGATCTTCTATTCAATACTTCCTTTTTTTAAGCAAATTACTTAACTTCTCCATTTTTTACTTCATCATTTGTAAGATAAGAATAATGACAATGCTGACCTCATCGGGTTGATCTGAGGATTAAATGCAGCATAATACCTGATAGAGTAAAAGTTAATTAGTAACCATTGTTTTTATTGTACTAATAAAAGTGCAGATACCTTTAGGATATATATCATATCAAGATATAAACTTCCTGGTGAATACATGAAATGATTTTCTGAAAAATGAGTTTTGATCCTGAAACAAAAAAATGAAGACAGGTGGGCTCTAGTTACATGGAAATGAAAGCAAAGTCCAAACTGATGGAAAGGAATCTTAATAGGCTACACCTCTTGATAAAAACATTCACAGTTGACTTCTGTGTCTTACTAAGTCTAAGGGGTCTTCATTTTATGAGAAATTAACTTGAGGAAGAATATACATTTCCTGAAGTTATTCTGGTAGAAATTGAGTGAAGTCTGGGGCACCTTGGAGCCTAAGTCCCTTGAAATCATTGAGTGCAGGGATTTACCAAGGAACATTCACTCATGAAACAAATAGTTACTGAGTACTTGCAATGAATACCAGACACACTGGTCAGCAGAATCAGAAGTACAACTGTGTATGGTTGGTGGCTAGAACTGTCAAGAGCCATGAAGATCTGAGCACAAGGACAGATGCTGCAAACAAGAAACAGGAAGGTTGCATGTTAGAGAAACCCAAGCATACAGACAGATTACAGGAGGAAACACTAAGTAACAGCACTAAGTCATAATCAGGGAGTAACATGGAGTAAGAATTGTAAGTTAAGATTCCAAACAGGATATGATTAGACTTGAAGGTATTCCTTTAAGTTTATAAATTTTGTTCCCTGGCAACGCTCCCCATGCTCTTTCTTAAATGCATGACTCCTAACAAAAGGACTTAATTTTTTTAAATGTCTGGAAAATGCTACATATATGAACACTAAAGTTCAGAAATATAGTATCAAAGATGAGAATTTGGGGATTATAGCACAGAGGCATCAGATTCTTTTATGCTTTATTTTGATTTCAATAATTGGGACTCCTTTGCTATTTTAACATGATCCCCATCCTAAAGTTTTTGAGAATGGCCAGTGAGTGTTTACTTTTTTAACCCATCTTCCCTGGCTGTTGGTTTCATCTGCAGCCAGGTCTCTGTCTTCAGAACACTGAATGGTTCCTCTGCAAGTCACCTTTTTTACCCTGAGATCCACAAATCCGTAGGTGGGTATCACTCCTAAGCATCAGCTCAATACCTTCTTCCAGTTCTCTAAATTGTTGCTAGAGTCAGCTGTAACTGGTGTAAGACCCCTGATGGATGCCTTCAGAACCCACAACTCAGCCCCTTCCATAGAAGTCCTCTAAAGTCCAAGTCCATCTTCCAGAAGCCAATTTATCCCCTATGGAAGTGCCTTTCAATGTATTTTCCTTTCCTGAGTTCAGGACCTCAAGTTCCAAGGCCAAGAGAAAGGAAAGGACTATCACAATTATGTCAGCCTGTGCATTCATCTCAAGGATAAACAATTATGTTCAAAAACTATGCAGTGTAAATCCATATTTAGAAAAAATGACACTTTTTATAAATGACACTGAATCTGCAGTATGCAGCTATGCTCCCAATAATGACAGCGGTGTACATTACTGTTTAGAGATGGTTAGCCTCCTGCAGTTATGTTGTCTCAATCTTCTGTATGCTGGAGTAGGGCCTTCACTGTATTTTTATATAACTAAAGGACCTATTCAAAAGATTTTTCATAATACAAAGGAGCAATCTGTCTCTGAAGATAAAATAAAGCCTCTTTAAAAAAACCCAACACATTATTTTTTGACTTTCAAATGTGCATTTTTCTCACTTCCAAATGCTTTCAACAACTCTTGGAGTTCCATCTCAATATGGGCCACCATGACATTAGTAACTGAAGTCAGGAAGGTAGTCAAGGACAGATATGGAAAAGACAAGCATTGAAAGCTACTAGAGAGGAGACATTGGAAGAACAGATATAGAAGCAAGAGATGTATCTGAAGATATGAAGCACCAAAAGCCAGTGGAGAGCTGGGTTACTAAAAAGGGTAAATCAAATGCCAGAGGGAGAACCACTGGATGCAGTTCAGAGATTCCCGATGACTCTGAATGGAGTTTCAGTAAAGAGAAAAGTCACCCAGATTATAGTAGTGTGAAGAATTACTATGGAAAGGCTCAAAAAGAAATGAGGTTATTTTTCAAATATTTGCTAATGTAGGAAAAAAGAAATAGAACAACTTAGTGGGGACACTTGTTTGTTTATTTGTTTCATATTTATTATAGAAAGGAAGGCTTCAATTAGCCTGGAGATGAAGAGTAAAAAAGAGATTTGAGTTAGAGAGAAATAATAGTTACAGAAAGATTAGATAGAGAAGTTACCCTTCAGAAGTGGAAAAGCATAAGTGGAAAATATAAAGATGGAGCTAACTAACTAGTACACAACCAAGGCTCTTCAAATAAGCAAAACAAGCAGCATTTCAAAATCAGAAAGGTTAATTAGTATTTATTTCAAACTCACTTGTTCAGCATGGGTAAGAATGCTATGATAATTATGGACAAAATATAGAGCATATGCTATAGAACTATGGGTCCAACGTGGCAATGGAGAGCAGATCCTTTGTGGTTAATCACTACAGCCTGCACATCATGACGGCACTGACTCGTGTATTCCATGGACATTTAGAGCCTGCACAGGCAAGAAGGGGGAAAAGAAGAGCAGGACTAATGAACACCTTTCATGAATATTTCAATTATAAGTGACAGAACGCCCAATTAAACCACCTTCAGGAAACTCTCGCTGCCTATATATTGACGGCCAGTGCTGACTATAAGCATAGGTGACTCCAGGTCTGATGTCTAGGGACTTGCTTGCTCTGCAATGGTCTCCTTCTGATCTTTTGAGAGGTAGGAAGATGGCAATAGTAATTTCAAGCTTTAGATCCTCACACCTTCAAATGACAGAGTTTCCTTCCCAGAGGCTCTGACAAACACAACCTTTATGTTTTTTTGATTCTAGTCAGGTAACACATGTATCCCTCAAACAATATATCCTGGGGAGTTGGATATACAAGTACAGTGGTTAAACATCTCATGAGGCAGGTAGGAGATCAATTGTATTTAAATTCCATGCCAAAAAATGAGAAAGAATGAAGTCCTGCCATTTGCAGCAATGTGCATGGAACTGGAGGATATTATGCTAAGTAAAATAAGTTAGTCAGAGAAAGACAGATACATGTTTTCATTCACATGTGGAACCTGATAAACTTAACAGAAGACCATAAGGGAGGGGGAGGGGAAAATAGTTACAGAGAGAGAGGCAAACCATAAAAGACTCTTAAATACAGACAACAAACTAAGGGTTGACGAGGGGGCAGCTGGGGAGAGGGAAATGTGTGAAGGGCATTAGGAGGTCAGTTGGGATTAGCACTGAGTGTCATATGTAAGCTATGAGTCACAGGAATCTACCTCCAAAACCAAGAGCACACTGGATACACTGCATGTTAGCCAATTTGACAATAAATTATATTTAAAAGAATTGAGAATGGAGGAAAGAACTTTGCTAAACAGCAATAACAACTTTGTCCTCTCTAGAGTGACAATTAAAATGTTTATGTTAGAACCACATGTAGGAGACCTGGATCAAGATTTGGTGGGATTTAGAGCAACTCCTATCTGGGTTTTGCTACTAAGGATAAGAAACCTCTGGACAAGTGTTTTTGATTCCTTCTTTCTCTAGTCATTGGTTTTCTTACATGGAAGATGAAGCCTTCAGCTGTTTTCTATTCTGGAATTCTGTGGTTTTATCCATGGTTGAAAGTCCCATATAAAAATCTGCTCATGCCTAAACTACCCTGGCCACCAGCAGGGTGACGGGAGGGAACTGCTTATCATTTGCCTCGTGAGGGAACATTTAAGATATGGGCTCTTACATATTAGACTGCTTTTATTTGGAGGGGGTCCTGAGGAAATCAAATTGAAGGGTATGTGCTAAGACACTGTTGGAGCTCAGTGAATCACTAAAAAGCAAATTATGATTTTTATGAGCTCCGTTTTTATGGTGTGAGTTGTAGGGAGGGGTGGTTGTTTGGAGTGATATGTTTGTAGGCTGTTCTCACCCTGTGGATGGAGTGTGAAAACCAGGCTTAGAAAAAGTGGCAGTACATTTTGGGTGATTTCATATTTTCTGTCCATCTGTGGTATGTTACTTTCTACAAACTTTCAAAAACAGCCTCACTGGTGAAAAGGGAAAAAAAAAATCTGACCAGATCTTTTGAGAGATGACTAACAAGAAAAAGCTCCATGTATTATATAAGATCTTACTGTTTGTGAAATTTGGGGTCAATAAAATATAAATGAATATTTACTGGATTTGTAAAAATATAACTTTAAGTATTATTTTCTAGTAGTGATATTAATAATAATTGACAATTAATTATACCCAAGGCAATATACTATGTAATTTGCATTTATGCTTACATATAATTCTAAAAATATCCTATAAATTAGATATTTATATTATTTCCACTATAAAGTTAAGAAACTTGAAGCATAAAGAAAATAAATAGATTTGCTTAGGATCATATAATTATTAAGTGTCAGAGACAAATTCAAAGTTAAATTCAACATTCATTCTTCTCTTCTTCCTTGCCAAGAGAACTCATTCTTTTTCTTCAATTATTTATTCTTCTCTGCAAAGACAAATGATTCAGGGAAGGCCAATTCCAGGACCAGGGTCACAGGGAGTGAAATCTTAATTGATTTAAACCAGTAATTAACCTCCGGTTCCCTAACCGGTGAGTTTATATATGGATGTATGATGCAATTCTGATCAAAGAAATGTAAAAGGAAGGCTGATGGGACTGTGGACAAAAGCTTTCCTCTCCATAAAACAGGAGTCCTGTGCCTCTGGGTTTGGTGGTATCTGGGTTTGATGCTTAAAACTGATACAACCATCTTGCCATAAGCATAAAGTTAAATCTAACACTAAAAGTTGACAGCGTAGAAAGATGAAGGAAATCTGAGTCCTTGATGATATCGACCTACTGACTAAAACTAAACCCTTCTTGGAGTCAAACCTACCTTTAGTTTTCTTCTTAAGGCGAATAATAAATGTCCCTATTAATTAAGCCACTTCAGGTTAGGTTTGGAGTCACTTGCTGTTGAGAGCATCCTAATAGCTGCGTGGGTCTGCTTTGTTTCAAAGCACAAATTCTTAGTTCCTAGGCCATCCAGGGAGTCTTCTTATCCTAATAATAAGTCCTGACACAAATGTGTGATTTCTAAGTAAGCTACATAGAATTCACACTCTATTTCCTGTAAAAAAAAAAAAAAAAGGTAATAGGTTGATTCAGTTTCCAAGGTAGCTCTCACTAAACATATTGATTCCATGATATAGCTAAACAATAATACATGGTCCTTGGGCAAGGATCAAGTACTGGAAAGTCAAATACTGAAGATTTTTCTCATTAAATACAAGAGCATTTCCTTATTCTTTGCCATATTTTATCAGCAAACCTACTTCCCAAGCATATTCTGTCTCTGTGTACTTTTCCTCACTTTTCTCTCATCGCCATCTCCATCCGTCTTGGCTGAGTCACCATCATCTTCAAGGCTGTCTGTCTAGACACACACCAACCAGCTCTGCACTGGGATCTTGCTGTCCTCCAGGTCCCTTCAGAAGTGGAGGCTGGAAGTGGGTGGGACATCCAATACTCTTCTGTTCCAGGATCCTGGGAAATTTTGGGGGGGGTGTTGACACCCTTCTCAGGGTTTTTCTCAGTTTGGAGAAGGTCAGGCAGGATTCAGCGTCACTTCTCAAGATCCCTTCTTCTTCCTTTCTGACTCCTCTTATTTAACTGAAGGCATCTTTGCATATACATAGGAATGGAAACCCTGCTCTGACTCATTATATACTCTTCCACTGTCTTTGCCTGAGCCTCTCCTCCTTCTGTGGCATCTTAATTTTGAAAGGAGTTTCCCCCCTTAGGTAATTGTATTTTATATATATATATTAAAGTCAACAAATATAATCATGGTTCACTATATGGACAAAGGGCCACAGGGTAACAACAAATATTTATAAAAATATTTTGGGTATCATTTTTCACATATGAAGCAGGGCCTGACTGAAAATGCTAACATATATAACCTATACATCAAAATAAACCAAAATAATTGAACTTTTTTCTTCTCCTAACCACTATAAATATCTGAAAAGTTTAACAACCACTAAAACTAGAAATTTTCTGCCCATGTTTTAATACATTTATTCATTTATTCAACACATATTTATGAGGGACAGTTTATGTACATTGATAATTATTTTGCTTTTTATGTTTGGCTATTGTTAACTCCTTCTTGTCATTCTTGTCATATTTTGGTCTCCTAGGTTTAGAAGGAAATATATTCTTTGACTTCCCTCACACTCCTGTCCTCCAAGCATATTACAGTTCTTCTTATTATCCATGCTCCACCCCTGCTCAGTTGAGAAATCGCCTTTTCTATTTTCCAGTTAAGTAACATATAAACAATCCTTATTTATAACATCAATAAAAAATATTTATTAATTAAGATACCTTCCCCAAAGCTCACCAACATTCTTTATCTTTGTCATTGAAATAATGGGCAAATGGAAATAACAGTGCTGCTAAGTCCACATTATGGAACATAACTAAGTCTTGTTTTCTTGGCAGACATATTCCATTAATTGGCAAGCCATAAATGGGTGAGGGCAGTTCTCAAACTTCAGCGATTATGACAGTCATCAGGAGGGCTTGTTAAAACAGAGTGTTGGGGGGGTGCCTGGGTGGCTCAGTTAGTTAAGATCCAATTTCGGTTCAAGTCATGATCTCATGGTCAGTGAGTTCAAGCCCGTATCAGGCTCTGGGATGACAGCTCAGAGTTTGGAGCCTACTTCAGATTTTGTGTCTCCCTCTCTCTCTCTCTGTTCCTCCCCCACTTGCACTCTGTCTCTCTTGAATGAATAAATCTTAAAAAAGAAATTTTAAAAAACAGAGTGCTGGTTTCTACCTCCAAAATGTCTAATTTAATAGATCTGGAGTAGAGCCTTGAAGTTCCCAGGTGCTGCTGATTCTGGTGGTCTAGGAACCACCCTTTGAGAACTATAGCCCTAAAGGATTCAAAATGAAGCTACAAAAAAAGTGAAAGAATGTTAGAAATTTAATTTTTAGAAGTGTAAGGTTAAGAATGTAGCCCAAATATTGTCCCAAGTGGTACTAGAGATGACTTCGTGCTGAAAGGCCTCTTTTAACTGGGAAATTCCACCAGAGAGCAGGGGCATTAAACAAGAGGTGCTAAACTGAACATTAACAGTTCCTCACAGCAGTGAGTCTTGGGCACAGGGGAGGCAGTCCTGTATTTTGATTTCTGGTGCAGTCACCTCTCTCAGATCTGGGAAACTATAGGTCCTAGCTTCATCTCTGGCCTGCAGGCCACCCTTTTCCTCCAACCTAGCACTCTTAGTAATCCTTGGACAGACATATAGTTATATAAAAAATGGAATGCCTTTCTCTTATGTCTCAGTCCTCCAGTTAGAAGAAGAAATATATCTATTCCTGGGACAATGATAAAGGAAGATCAATCCTAGGTAGATATTGCTGTATTGTGGTACTATATATATATTTATATTTTTTATAAATTATAATTTATAATATATATGTATATAAAACATCAAAGTTACCATCTTAACCATTTTAAAATGTACAATTCAGTGGAGTTAAGTTCATTTACAGTGTTCTACCATCTCCAGTCTCCACTTCCAGAAATTTTTCATCAGCCCAAAGCAAATTCTGCAGCCCCTGGAAACTCTGTTCTAGTTTTTATCTCTATGAACTTGCCTATTTTACCAGGAAAAATTTTAAGGCAGGTAAAAATTATCTTTGGAGATTCTTCCCACTGCCTCTTTATAATCCACAGACTCATTTAAAAATTTTTAAATTTATTTATTTATTTTGAGAGAGACAGAGACCATGCAAGCTGGGGATGAACAGAAAGTGAGGGAGAAAGAGAATCCCAAGCAGGTTTTCACTACTAGTGCGGAGTCTGATGTGGGGCTTGATCCCATGAACCATGAAATCATGACCTGAGCTGAAACCAAGAGTCAGACACTTAACCAACTGAGCCACTCAGGTGCCCCTAGACTCCTTTTTAAATAATTTTTTAATGTTTATTTATTTGTGTGTGTGTGTGTGTGTGTGTGTGTGTGTGTGTGAGAGAGAGAGAGAGAAAGAGAGAGAAAGAGAAAACAGGGAAAGGGCAGAGAGAGGGAGAGACACAGAATCCCAAGCAGGCTCCAGGCCCTGAGCTGTCAGCACAAAACCTGATGTGGGGCTCAAACCCATGGACCACAAGATCCTGACCTGAGCTGAAGCTGGACACTTAGCTGACTGAGCCAGCCAGGCGCCCCAGTCCGTCGACTCTTCGTCTTGTTCTTTGGCTCTCCAAAGCCCCTTTGAAACCCCTCCATAGATTAGGGCCGTTAAACAAGAGGTACTGAATTCTTCCCAGGATGCCTCAAGTTCTTCCGTCCCATGACGGGACACCCTTCTTTTCCTTCACGTCAGAAATAAAAGTCTGCTTAGACTAACTCATGAAAATGTGGAAATAATGAGGGTTCTTTGAAGACTTGCTTTGTGACAGACACTTTTCTAAGTGCTTCTGTGCATTTACCCATTCCATTCTCACAGCCCAACCACTGGGGATACAGTTATTATAATTTCTCTTTTATTGACAATGAAACTGAGATGCAGTTAGGATAAAGCATGTTTCTTAGACCACACAACTAAAAGGCGGATGAAGCCAGGAGTTTGACTCTAGAGGCAGTTCTCCTAACCACAGAGGATGCTTATTAATTAAAAAAAAAAAAAAGGTAGTTAATGGAATGTGAAGCGTTGTGCCTGATTAATGTTTTCAAAGATATTTTTGAGCCAAGAAGACTTTCTAGTGGAAAGCCAAGAGTCATCAGCCAGGCCTAGGGCAATTTTCTGCTTTACTCATTCCCTCCACTTCCATGTCCCAACTGACAGTCCTAATCCCAGCTGTCCAAGGAACTTGACTTCTTCTCAGACTCCTCCTCCAACATTCCCCGAGCCCTTTCTGCTGGTCCTAGGGGTCAGAATCTCCTCTGCCTGGGCCTCGGCTTCCTTGGGTGGGTATGGAGGAAGCACAGAGCCCTCCTTAGACTTTGAAGAAAGATGCATCAAACTTTAATATTCTCTTTATCTGGCCTGGTTTTAGCCAAGATTTGCCTCTTGAGAATTAAGCCAAGGTCAGCATAACTAACTTATCCACCCAAATGGTCTGTCTTAATAGTCACTAAAATATAACAGTCATCTTCTCACAGTTAAAAAAAAAAGACCAATAAAACCAAAAGAAGAAAGCTACCAGGTAGACAGAAAAAAGGAAAGAAAACTGCTGATAATAACAACAATAATAACAAAAACTATTTAAATAAACTTGCAAGCCTGCCATCTTAAATCCTTTTTGGAACAAGACAAGGAATAAATAATAAATAAATAAATAAATGTGCTTGACTGGTAGCCTGGAAGAATTAATTCAAGTGTATTTCACACTCAGGAAGTAGGTTACTGACAAGTCAAATGTAATTTCAAAAGTATCACCTTTTCTCATCACAACATTTTAATTCAAAGTACCCTGAAATTCTACTATCCAGATGTATTTCTCTGTGCAAGAATGATTCAACATACCAGTCTTGAAAAATAAATTTAAACTTTCTCCATCCAGAAATTTCCTGGTGGACCAAATTTCTTTATGATTTTTTAAATTCAATTATTGTTAACCCTAAATTTAAAGGTGGATATGGGATAGTAAATATTGAACACTCATATGATTGCCTGAATGTGAAGGTTGTCTGGGGACTTAGTAAGAAAACATGCATTTGATGGAAAAGATAGTTGAGTAGTTAAAAACTCAAACTCTAAAGTCAGACAGACTTGAGCTCAAAAAGGGGCAGAGTCATTCCTAGTTGTGATTTTGAGCAAATCATTTAAGGTGTCTGTGCCTCAATTTACTCATCAATAAAATCAGGGCACAAATAATAATTGTATTTTCCTCATGGTCATATTGTGAGGATTAATTAGATAAAGCTTGGGTCCTCATCTGATTCATAGTGAGTAACAAAGTTAACAGCAGCAGCATCTCTATCCTCAGATATCTCAGAAGTCTAAGCAAAACTTTAATATTACTCTTGGGGTTTGGTTTTATTTTGTTCTTGTTTTTGTTTTTTAATGGGGAGCTACATTCAGCTCAGAGTAAGAAATTATACTTACTAATGGGTTTGCCTATGTGAGAACCATTTACCCCTCCCCCCAATACCCATATTCCAGAATGATCTATTTCTCTTAATTCTCCCAGCCATCCCTGGAGACCTCACTTGGAACATATTTACCGTGTATGAGTTCAATACCATCCTTAGTCCAAGGCCACCATAACTACTTTTCTGGACAGTGCCCTTCATTTTAAAATGCTCAATGACGGCTTATTTTGGTGTGCCTTTTCCCTACAGTAATAGGTCTTCAAGCCAAGAAGAACCTGAAGTCCATGCCCTTCTCCCTGTTCTAGGTTCCTGGACTATGAAATGCCCTTCCCTGCCCACTGTTCTCCTCTCTGATATATTGGGCACTGAGACGCCAGAATTCTCTGCCCAAAGATCCCCTAGCCTGTCTTCTAAGTCTTAACAGGCTTCTTCTGTAAGTCTTTCCTTCTGAGGGAACCAGGACACTCTTTGTAGGTGCATCCCATCACCCCTATAGAGTAGCCAAGAAGCAGCTGCTTTCAAAGCTGAGAAGGTTGATGAGAGTACACTGGGAGGCTGCAACGTCCACCTGCTTACATAGTAAGGCCCTGAGCAGGAGGTTAGACAGGTGCAGAGGGGCAGCCACAGCCAGCTGGCCCAGGCTTGTCATGCACGGAGTTGAGAATTCTCATTCTAACTCAACTTGCCAGGCTTTTATGAAACTTATTAAAAGGTAGGATAGAACACATTTTAAAAATTTATTCATTTCATGTATGACTTTAAAATGATTACATGGTATGTGAGAGAAATGTGCTCCTGCCCTGGGCCCAGCAAATGTTAAGGGCAGAACTGAATGACTTAGTTACTTGTTAAAGTGTATCTTTTATAAGAAGAGTAAGGCAGGAAAAAGAAATTTTCAACTTTACAATGCCAGTTTCTAATTGCATTCAGCACTTTCACTTAATATTTAGTAGGTGTAAATGTGGACACCAATTGCACGGAAATAACTGTGTGGATACACTAATGTAACCATATTCCAAGAGTCCACTGTGGACAGAAATATTTTTATTGATATAATTATAAAAGTCAAAATCTCATGACCTTTCCTTCCATGGCTGCCTCCTTCTTTAGTCCCTTTCCTTGCAAATTTTCTAGTTCAAAATATAAGCCCTTTGGGAGTTGTGTCATCTGATTTCAAGAGAAAATTTGGGGTATAAATAGCTCCCGAGGATCAGTTGAGCAATGATTGGGCAGGAGGTCAGTTTTCACAACTCCATGGCCCCCCATCTACATCCATGTTTAGGGACCCCTCACTTCCTTCTTTATTGACCCTCTTAGCCCTAAAAAATGAAAACAACAACAACAACAACAACAACAACAACAACAGCAACAAACCAGAGGAAGCATTTCTCAGAGGTCAACAGTGATAACACATTACACATATACTCTTTACCATTTCTTTTGTATATAGTGCATTTTAAGAATTCCTAAGGAAAATGCACCAATGATTATGTCTTCAGGTTGTAAGATTTCTAAACACAAAATCTTTATTTTTTAAGAGCACTTGTGATGTAAACAATTATGCTCACTCTGCTATCTAACATTAGGATAAAGAGCAATTGAACTTTTGGAGATTTTGAAAGCAAAATTAATCATAGTAATAAGATTCCATTTTACCAACCTACTTGTAGAAATTTATTTCAAACATTAGATGAGAGCCAAGTGTAGTCCTATGTGTTTTACATGTGTCATAAACTTTTGTAAATATTCAGATGTTTTCACATGTCTCAAGAAAACTGTTTATGATCAGTCTCTAACAAAAGCCCAGGACTATTATTCCACATTATACTATAGATTTTGTTCTGCCCTATCTAGCAAGATAAAAGGAAACCTGAAAAGTCCTTGTGGTGCTCAGAGCTGGGAAGACAGAGTGGACAAGGCAGGTGTCAGAGAAAGGGAAGATCAATAAGGGAGAAGAGAGATGGAGATGAGTGGGGAAAAATACATGCCATTGGGTGTGTTGGCTTTATAAAAATATGTTTATATTTAGGTTTTATTCACATGTCTTTCAATTTTCTTTTTTGCAAACTGAAATAATTACCTTAATGAATCTTCTACAACTTATTTATAACTTCATTACGAATGTCTTACTATACTTGAGAAAGGAGTATATAAGAGTTAGTATTTGGCGGAAATACAGTAAAACCTTGGTGGGTGAGCATAATTTGCTCCCGAAGCATGCTTTGTAATCCAACGCACCTGTATATCAAAGTGAATTTCCCCATAAGAAATCATGGAAACTCAGACGATTCATTCCACAACCCAAAAATATTCGTCTAAAAATGATCACAGTACTGTAATATGAAACAAAGTAATAAATAAAATAGAAAATATAAAGAAAAATAAACAAATTAAACTGCACTTACTTCTGAAAACCTTCGTAGGTGGTGTGAGGGAGACAAGAGAGAGGAGGGTTGTTGTGTAGAACGACTTTCACTATCACTAATGGGATCACTGTTATCTCCTGGCTCAACAGAGTCTTTGTCTTTTCGTGCCACTTTAACGAGGAACCTACCCAATGACACTTGCTTCTTTCTGCCTCCTTTTGAGGATTTCTCAGAATTATGACATTGCATTGACAATCACCCACAATCCCACAGTGATCAAGAGAGAGAGAGAAGAAACATTGACTCAGTTGTGATCATGTGACATTCGGGATCATCTCCTACTCGTATTGCAAGATATCACTCCTTTACCAATTTAAAATTTATTAGAAATGTTTACTATCAGCAGAACTCTCACAGACAAGTTACTCACAATCCAAGGTTTTACTGTACTGACTATCCTGGTTAAAGGCATGCAAGCAGTGTATAGAAAAATTTCTTTTTCCTGTGCCTGTAATTCAAAATGCCATAAAAATGTTGATTGACTTTTCCACACCAAATATGCATGGTGCATAATTTGCTTCAAAAATTAAAGGGTGTTCAAGGGCAAATTAACTTAAAGGCAATGAAGATGATTCACAGCAGGGAATTAGGCTGCGGCTACTACTTCTCAATCAAATAATACAAGACTGTAAAGACTAAAATTTTTTATCATCCCCATTCTCATTCTACTCCTCAAAGATAGTCACTTATAATAGTTTAGTGTAAATATTTCTGAATGTTTTCTAGTCATTCAATGGATATATGTTCATCTTCTACTCTGTACCATGCACTGTTGTAGATGCTAATGATAAAATAATGCATAAAATCAGACCAACTCTCTGCTCTCAAGATCTTTACAGTTTAGGGGATGAAACATAAAATGAAACAAACCAGTATACATACAAGCACATGATATCAAGTGCTAATGATCCCCTCGAATATGGTAAGAGTTGCTAAGCATAGTGAACAGCCAGTGCATGGACCCTAACGCAGTAGCAAGCCTGGCAAGGTTGAGCACAGCAAGGAGGCCAGCTGCTATAACAAAGTGAGTGAGGGGAAACTAGTTAAGAGATGAAGGCAGAGACACAACTATATAGGACTTTACAAATTAGGCATTGACATGGTCTGACTCATACTTTAAAAGAAGCATCTGGCTACAGAAAGGAGTCAGAACAAGAACTAGGAGGCCAGAAGGGGGCTACTGCAGTAGACCAGGAGAGAGATGATGGTGGCTTGGCCTCTCTCTCGTTCATTGCTGGTAGGAATGCAAACTGGTACAGCCATTTTGGCAGATGGTTTGTAAGTTACTTAAAAAACAAAACATACTCCTACCATACAATCCAACCATTGTGGTCCTTGGTATTTATTCAAATGAACTGGAAAACTCTGCATATAACTATTTTTAACAGCTTTATTGTAATTGTCAGAACTTGGAAGCAACCAAGATAACCTTGGTTGAATGTATAAACAAACTAGTATATCCATACAATAGATTGGGATTCAACAATAAAGAAAAAAGAGCTACTAAGATATGAAAAGACAGTATGGTATTTATATCCACAATAGCTAAAAAGTCATTTTTGTTCCTTGCAAATGATTTTTATATTTCAAAAGCAGAAGTACAATTGACTTGCTCTATTAAGTGAATATTAAGATGACAGATTTGTGCCTTTGTCATCTGATTTATAATCCATGCTGGTAGTTCCCACAGAGTATTCGTGAATGATGGAAAGATTCATTCATAGCCATTATATATTTAGCTTTCATATATATAAAGATATATATATATACACACACACATGTATATATCCTTACTCTTGGTATTATTAGAGAAAGAAAATGAGAGAGAAAGAGCAAGAGAGAGGGAGAATGAAATTGATTGATTTTAAGGAATTGTCTCATGTGGTTGTGGGGGCTGGCAAGATGAAAATATTCAGGAACAGGCTGACCCTGGCTGGAAATTCTGGCAGGAGTAAATGTTGCAATCTTTAGTCTGAAGGCAATCTGAAGGTAGAATTCCTTCCTCTTTAGGGAATCTCTGTCTTATCTCTTAAGGCCTTCAATTATTGAATGAGGCCCACTCACATTAAAGAAGGTAATCTGCTTTTGCATATGAGAAATGCCTTGACAGCCAACACCTAGACTGGGTGTTTGACCAATAACAGGCAACATGCCCTAGCCATGTTTAACATATAAAATTAACCATTGAAGAGGTATTTGTTGCCTTTTCAAAATTTGCTTTTAATTAGAGAACAACATAGCTCATGCTTTCCTCTTTACACACTCTTCTTTATCCCTACATCCACAAATGAATTCATATCAGTCTTTCTCAAAGATTATAGGTTCTCTTCTTATTTATTTTTTAATAATTTTTTAAGTAGGCTTCACACCCAACCTGGGGCTTGAACTCAGAACCTTGACTGAAGTCAAGGTATGAGCTGAGATCAAGAGTCAGACACTTAACCAACTAAGCCACCCAGGCACCCCCATATGTTCTTTCCTTGTTAATGAATGACATGCATCATAATTAAAAATTACCAGATTCCTAATCCCACACCCAATATGAAATCTCATTTCCATATGCTGGTTTTGTCATATTTGATGATCTGTCTTAAATAACTTAGGAGTTTAGGACATACAGTCATCAATATCAAGAATCAATTGGCCACCATTACAATGTGTCTGTCATTCTACTTCAAGTAGCTGATAAAACAAGGCAGCAGTAGAATTCTTGGAATTTGGTGACATCACAGAATTACACCACAATGATTCTCAATTCACCTGCCCTCTTCTGTAGCTTTATTTGATAACTGGATAAAAGTAGAAATGGCAAGTCCTGAATTTCCAAACCCTGTAGTATAATGTCTTCCTACAATTGGCTGAGCAATCTAATTTGAAATGGACACTATGCTTAAAAAAGCATTTTTCTTTGAGTTACAGTGTCAGTGTATTAAGAGTAAATCAGAATCATCCAAATGTAAGTTCCGAAAGAAAGTTAAAAATGATGTAATGTAAGTATTAATCAGTATTAACTCCAATTATGTACGTCTTTTTTGTCTTCATATGTATACATGTGGTTTTGTAACTCTAGCCCTTAAGTTGAATATATTTTGTCATATTTCATAAATGCATTTGTGCTTGTTTAATACCATTAAAAATAAATACTGGCAAATGACTGTTCTGTTTATAGAAAACAGCAGCACATAGAGGTCATCATATAATCTTCTGAGCCTCTTTTTGGTAGCACTGGCTGCCTTGAGTGGGATTTCTACTTTTTATTGCCCTTTCCTTCGTCCCTTAAGTTAGTATGACTTGTTCTGCAGGCTTTTCCACACACAGTCATTTCTGGCTACCTTCCATCAGCTTATGATCCTTAGCCTTCACTCTGTATAAAGAGATTTACCCAAGCAAATGGAATCCAAAAGCCAAAACTACAGTGTGCTAAAATACCTCTGATTTATTAAATTGGTACACTGGCAAGGAAATAATGAAATCAATAAGACCGAGCTGACCTGTGTTCTTCCTAGAGGCAAAACTCAATTACTATGTAGAGTTTCTGTATTTTGTGGGGAACCTTTCACACTATCTTGCCAGTTCAGACCTTTAGGAAATTCTGGATGACTGGAGCTGACCAGCCTTAAGGGCAGGTATTATGACCCATCAGTCCAGTCAATGTTGTCTGTGTGGAGTTTATACCAGACTGGCAGTGCCCCCGTTTCAGTTCCCAATCGCTTCCTCACTCACTTTATTGATTTCCTCAGCCGGCAGTTCTAAACCCACCAGACCCCCACCCTAAGGATAGCATCTGCCCAGAGCAGGAGGTGTTTCTCTGCTTCTTCCACTGGTTCTGTCACCTGAAATGAGCTTTCAAAAGAATCCATTTGTTTTTATCTTTTTTTCTTCTTCACTGTTTAATCTGTGATGTTGCTATCAGAATAAATGTATTTTAGGGTACTTAATTTATTATTTTCCTAAAATTTAGAGATTCTGATCAGATGAAATAACATATGTGAATGACTTTGTAAACACCAAGGCCTTATTCAAAAAGCTTGTGCTATCTGTACCATATGTACCCAAGATTATTAACTACAAGATAGTTTTCATGTCTTAAGGTCCCCTTTCTTCTTTCCACTCCAGTTGCCTCCTTTAATAATAGACATCTGTTTATGAAACTTCTTCTCTATGTTAGTTTTATTCATTACAAGAACAGTATATTAATTGATATCTTCAGATTAGTATCCCTACACTTAAATGCTGGGAAAGCTATAAGAGCTCAAGGCCACTAGTGCTTGCCTTCAGAAAGAATCAGTTTGAGGAGTTCAGAGTTAATCCAATAATTTTCCTTTTGTAGACAGTTTTTATTGAGAGGTGATCAGAGAGTGATTTGCTATATTTTAAGTCCTATTGCAGTGTTTGTTTTGTTATCAGTTTTTCTTCACCTTTTCCTGAAGTTTAATCGGTATGCATTTTTGTAGAAGACTGCTGGATACTGATGATGAGCTCTGTGACATTCAGACGGATTCAGTCCCATCTGAAGTACGGGACTGGCTGGCTTCTACATTTACCCGGAAAATGGGGTTAATGAAAAAGAAATCTGAGGAAAAGCCAAAATTTCGAAGCATCGTGCATGCCGTGCAAGCTGGAATTTTTGTGGAAAGGTAAGTGAAATCATTGGTACCTCAATATAATAAAATTTGGAAAGCAGGAGATAAACTGACCATATCAAAGTTATAGGAGTTGAATATTTTGCTTCTTGAGGAAAACTTTAATTCTAAGTGTACATAGAATGAACAAATTTAGTGCTTTATTATGAACTTGCCTGTAACAAAATTGTTTTATCCTGGGTTTATCATTTTTATTTCTTTTAAAATGACATAAAGACTAAAAGCAAAGGCTTTTGACTGAAATAAGCCTTTATGAGTAACTGTTTAAGAAATTATAACACATTCATATGTTACACAACTAATTTTACCTGTAAAATGTAACACTGCAGAAAAATGAGTTCTGTGCTACGTGACCTGAGCAGAAACCAGTGCTTGACGCCTGACCACCACGTGCCACACAGGAGCCCTATAAAATACATGTGAATGTGGCCGAATTTTATCTTAATTTAGCCCTTAGGAACACAGTCTTTGGGGCACCTGGGTGGCTCAGTCCGTTAAGAGTCTGACTTCGGCCCAGGTCATGATCTCACAGTTCATGGGGTCCAGCCCTGTATCGAATCCTCAGAACCCCCTCACTCTCTGCCCCTCCTCCACTAGTTCTCGCTCTCCCTCTCTCTCTCTCTCTCTGTTTCAAAATAAATAAACTTAAAATAAAAGAATGCAGTCTTTTTTTTCTGTCTAGGAAACAGGATGTTCCAGAATTAAAATTAAAGCCTGAAATAAATATGTTATATCTGACAATTTTGAAAATTAGTTTTAAGAAATCTCTTAGATTAAAAAAACAAGTTAAATTATATTAAATTATATATAAAAAGATGAAACATTTTTGAAACTAATAAAATTGAGGAACAGAATTTTTTTGTCAATGTACTTAAATTTAAGAGAGATCACATCCTTTTTCATCTTCTGACATCTCTTGTTTTTATTTTTAATGAACATTATAAACTTTAATTTTCCTCTATTAAAAGAACAATAGGAAACACATTTGATTTTCTAAAAATGTAAATGAGAATGCATTGCAAGAAGTATTTGATGCCATTTGAAAATATAACTACAGCACATAAAGCTTGAATTATCTTGGCTTAAACCTATATTATCCACAATAACAACCTGTCAATAATTATTTAAATTATTTTGAGTATTTATTAACCATATCTAATTGGCTTTGATAAAAAGAATCTTCATAATAAGCTCTTCAATTAGTGTGGTGTGGAGATACCTACACCCCCTCACAAGATGCATAAACTGGTCCTACCTGCCTGGTGGGACCAAAAGTCTGCAACAGAGAGGCAGGGCTGGAGAGAAGAAATATCCACCCCCATTAAAAAAAAACTTAGGAAGGTGTGTGGCAGTTTTTGATCTTCATTAACATCAAATCGATATTAACATTTCAATAGTGGTTCAGAAAGTCAGTGAGAGAATCACAGATAAAAGACAGTACGTGTGATTTGCTGAAAGAATTTGATCTTTTTAAAGAAAATATTGTAGAACTTGGCAAAGTAAAAATGAGGGAAACTGTAGAAGTAAATCCCACCCAATAAAAAATCAAGATTTCTACAAAATATATTGATATCCTACATTTTCATTTTTTCCATATGCTACATAAAATATTTTATTTAGTAGGCTACAGAGATATAAAATGTACTTAAGACAACTAAACCAGCATCCAACCTAGAAGAAATCAATATGCTACAAACACATGGAAATGAAATCTCTTTTATTATGCTTATAGCCCCTTTAGGAGGTGCATAGAAATAATGGCATATGTTTCTCTTCAATTTTCAAAGATAATTGTCTTCCATTTTAAAAGTTAGAAAGTCTCCCTGAGCATCCTGTCCAGTCTCCCCTCCCAGACTCAGTGCTTGGCAAGTCCTGGCGATTCATCCACCTACTGGCTCTTGCATCTCCACTCCTGCAACCCCAATCTCTGTCTCTGTTACCTGCCATCCGAAATAGGACAGTAGTTTTCCAGTTGGGCCTCCCTCTTCCACAAGTGCCCTCTCCAAATTAGTCAATTCTAAATATATAAATTAGTCTCTGTCACTCTTAATCTTAAAACCATCGATTGGTTTTCCATTTCATTTGGTGTTGAAAGTGAATTCTGTATCATGGGTTTGCAGGGTTAGGCCTCCTTCTACCTTCTCATCTCATCAAATGCTATCTTTATTTTAAACTATTTGTACTTCTCTGATTTCAACCCCATGAAGATCCCTAACTTTCTCCCCTTGGGGACATTTGTCCTGTTATTCCATCTACCAAAAATGATTTTCCACACCCTTCCCCCTGTCTGGCCCTTTCTCTCATTTCAGAGGCTTTCTCTGAGCACTCTGTATACACAACTCATCACTTTCTCTACCCTAACCAGCAGTTTACCATCTATATATATTCAAAACTAGTGAATTAAATTATAGCAAATTAAATTAAAATATAGCAAATCACTCTCTAATCACCCCTCAATATGAACTGTCTAAAAAAAGGAAAATTATTGGATTAACTCTGAATTCCTCAAACTGATTTTTTCTGAAGGCAAGCACTAATGGCCTTTAGTGTGTACACACACACACACACATATAGTTTATTTGTTTATTATTTTGGGGGGGAGAGAAGATGAATGGGGGTGGGGCAGAGAGAGAGAGAGAGAAAGAAACCCCAAGCAGGTTCCACTCTGTACACTGAGTCCTACTTGGAGCTCAACCTCATGACCATGAGATCATGACCTGAGCCTCAATCAAGAGTATGAGACTTAACTGACTGAGCCACCCAGGCATCCCTATAATCATATATTTTTATTTATTGTCCCTTTTCACTGCTCAGTAAGCCCCATGAAAGTAGCAGCTGTATTTTTCTTGTTTACCACTGGTCTCTTACCTAACACAGTGTCTGACATAAAGTAGTTTTTGTTTTCTATGGAGTTTTGTTTTTTTTTTTTTTAGTTTTGGAATTACATTTTGCAACTGTAGTGAAAACTTCCAAAAATAATGTACCGTATTTCCAGTTGGACTTTCACCACTGCAGGAGCCTAGGAAACTCATTGTTCTTTTTCAGCAACTTCTAATATATCCGCTATTTACTCAAATGTGAGGTAACTGTATTAAGGTTTCTCCCACACTGATTCTGATTCCAACGTCCTAATTTTTTGTTCTAATATTTTACTCCCAATTATAGTGTTGGAAAATGGTCATGGGAAAGTTTGTCTCTCTCCTCAGAAAGATAATCTGCTTTGACTTTCATTGCATTCCATGTAAGGAGAATGCACACTGATATTCATTTCTCAACCTACTCCAGGTCTAAGGAAACAGCACCAGAGTTCCCACAGAGCCCAGGGAGCCCTGAAGAACCTAAGAACTGCAGCCAACAGCACTGGCTGCAGAATAGTGAGAAGAGTAACATTAATAATAATAATGGCTTTCTAGTGTTGAGTGCTTATTATATTATGCTAGGCATTTACATCCTTTACTCTTCATAAAAAGCTTATAATTATCCTTGTTTTATGCATGAGTGACGTTAAATAGCTTTCCAAAGGTCACATAGACAGTGAGTAGCTAGTCTGTGATTGAACGTATGTCTTCTTTCCAATACAGGCTACTGCCTTCTGTGCCATGAAGTCACACCAATTGAAAGTTACTTAATTTTTCTTACTTCTGATTATTATATTGACCTTCTTTTCCTAGTCCATTATCCTTCTATTTCCTCTGTACCTCCATTTGTTAGTAATAATAAACTAGAAAAATAGAAAAGACTGGTGCCTCAAAAAAACCCCCACAAAACAACTAAATATCCTTATTGACAATAATTATTGTCTGGGTCTGTTATAGTGTAATTACTAGTTTCCATGCCCTGCAAGACTAGAATAATTATGCCTATCTCAATAGAGTAACTAATATTAGTATTTTTACTTATAAACTGCTCTGTAATCTTCCAGTCGAGAATAAGGATAATTTTTTTATTATAACCAATTACCCACATTCAAAAATCATTTAGAGTCATTTAAACAAACATAAAATAAAACTATAGAAATAAAGTAATAATGTCTCTGTAATAAAGTGGGAAAGTACTTTAGCAAGAAAACCTAGGCTAGAAATGTATGCAAATGCAGTATTTTAATTCTGAGCTTCCAAGAAGTCAAGATTAAAACGGGAAACATGAATTTTTAGCATTTGTTATTTTATAAAAGATAGGTTTTATATAGAAACTAAGAAATACGTCTTACGGATTTTTAATATAATGCATACTAAATCAAAAAGGTTAGCATCTTCTGTAGTGGTTTTATGAAAGGTGCGAAACTTCCAAATGACTGTTCTTATGGTTCTTCCCTCATTCAACTAATGATGTGATCATTAAATTATTGTTTTATTCAGGCATTTTGGGAGACGTTGCAACAATGTAGTCTAGAAATGCGGCTTCCCTATGGACTAATAATATAAAAAAGTCATTGATAGTTAAATTCTTTCCTCCCAGGACTTTGTGAATGAAACACATATCTTCTCGCTCTGAATTGAAGGCTGTTGTTATTCTACACATTGGGGGGTCACACTGATCCTATTTTTTTTTTTTTCAAATTTTTTGCTCATATGCTTTTTAATACCTTTTCCCCATAACATCTTGTGGTCTTTATATATTTTTGAGTTGCCATCCAAAATGCTTACACTGATCCTATTTTTACATGAACCAGTGGAGGAGTTTTATATATTTGGTTTATGTCATTTTGGTTGCCCATCAGAAGATGGAAAAAAAAAATCCAACAAATTACTCATTAATAAGTATATTTTATTGATGCTATCAAAATGGAAGTAACTTTGTTCTTTATGTATAATTTTTCTTAAATTTTATTAAATGACAATTTGAGCAAACTTAAGCAACTGTTATCAATTTGGTCTGCCCTACTATTCTTAACTTAAAAATAAAAAGTCTGTGTAAATTCTGATGATGCTATATATAGTCTGTTATAATTTCCATTTTATAAAAAAAAGAACAGAATCTATAAAGGCAATATTTTTAATAATATTTCAGCTTCTAGATTGAAAATTTTGGCACATAAATCAACAGAAAACAAGAATACTCTTCTGTCATTGATGCAGCGACATGCCAGAAAGCTTTGTTGCATATACAAAGGACAGTCTCTTTTAATAAGATGAAGTTAGGGCCAAGATGTCAATCATGTTGACTTTGTAGTGTGGTTGTACATAAACAAATTCATTTGAACATATGCCACATTGTAGATACTCAATAAACAGTGACCATAGTTATCATCATTACCAAAAAGAGAGCCTGTCACTAAAAATGAAAGTTGAAAAAGACAAAAGTAATGTTTTCTTTCATCTTTAAAAAATAGTTGAAAACTTTGAGTAAATGAGCTTTATATGTACACTTATTTTTCTCTTTCAGGATGTACAGAAAGTCCTATCACATGGTTGGTTTGGTATATCCAGAAGCTGTCATAATAACATTAAAGGTGAAATGATTTTAATTATTTTAATTTTTTCAAATGACTATATTTGAAATCTTCTTAAAATGACGGAGAGAACATCAGAATAGGTCTTTGATGCAGCTTATATGCTTGCATATAAAACATATTTTAACCATTTTCAACATGCTGTGTGTTCTGAATCATGACTCATTATAGACATAAATGAAAATTGAGTGACCAACAAGCTATTAACGCATATGTGCATGTGTGCACACACATATGTACTTTCTTCTCCTTCTTCATACTTTGTTTAGGCGGATCTTGAATTCATTTTTGAGATGGCACCAAGACTTGTCAAAATATACATATTTTGCTATTATATATTATGGAGAAATTGCATGCGTTAAAGAAAAAAGTTCTAGGACAAAATTTATATGAAAGAAATTTGTTTGGAATTTTAGGTCTGAGAAAATAAAAAAAGATACAATTAAGAAAGAAAACAAAAGAAATTTGTCTCTCTCATCTCTGCTTTTCCTGTGGTTGAGGCCCAATTGCGGTATTAGATATCTTAGAAATAACTGGAGCCAAAACTCTGAAGTGGTAAAAGTTTTGGATTCACTTGTTTCCATTCTGTGTGCCCATGTGAGCACTATTTCTATTTCTAGAGGCAGTTTGTAGGACTATTACTCAATATCCTTTATTTCTTTCTATTGTTGAACATTCAACTTTGTCTCCTCTAATAGTTTCAAGGTTGCTTTCCTTTGTCACCCAGCACTTTAAAGAACACTGGCAACAGAATATTCTGAGTTGCTTTATTTCTGATTTATTAAACTCTTTTTCTAGTTTAAATTTATGTTGTTTTCTTTTGTTAATTTCTTTTTAAGCATATCTTTTGCATTTGTTTTTATCTCTGCTCTGTATTAGCCTTTAATCTTACTAACTTAAAAAGGTAGTTTTTCTTGGGTACATTTTATGTTTATGTTTCTTTTTTAAAATTTTTATTAATTTTTGAGAGAGAGTGAGAGAGCATGAGTGGGAAAGAGGCAGAGAGAGAGGGAGACACAGAATCTGAAGCAGGCTCTAGACTCTGAACTGTCATGTCAGCACAGAGCCCAACGTGGGTCTTGAGCTCACAAACTGTGAGATCATGACCTCTGAGCTGAAGTCGACTGCTTAACTGACTGAGCCCCCCAAGGGTCCCTGTGTTTATGTTTCTAAAACTATCATAAAGAAGTATATAACTGAAATGGCACACTGTAGGATATTAATTACTCCTTGGATTTTGTGAGACTTTTATTTCCTCAACTGTGGGCAAGAATAACTTATTTTTATTTTTCTTATTTTAATAACCTTTAGTTAGAAACCAACACAATGTTTTAGTATGAGAGAAAGTAAACATTTTTCCAAAGTGCAGCATAGAAAAAATATATAAACTAACAGGTTGAAGAAAGAAATAGCACCAGTAAAGAATATTTTTAGTTAAACAGTTCTTATTTCCTGAGATACCTTCTTGTCCTGTTTGCTCTTAAGCATCTGCAGTAGTTTATAAATGTAAATCATCATTGTTGATAAAAATCCGTCAAAGTAGAAAACTAACCTTTTACTCAGTGGGAAACCCCTAGCAGGAACTATAAATAGCAGCCTCCTAACAATCTGAACTAATTCTTCTGTGTTAGCTTTGGAATTTGATAAAAGATTTGTTGGCCTCATTTTAGCTTTACTGATGGCAAAATGCCTTTTAAGACAATTTTTAGAGATTCTAAATATACAAACAGATAAAGCAAGTGTTTGGGGATCATATCAGGGCCAAATGCGAGAATTAAACAAAAGCATACAAATAAAAAATATTTCATTGGTGTTTTCAAGTGATTAAAAATACCATTGGAAGCTGTTATTACTATATTCAAAGGCAGTATTTTTAAAAGAGACTGTTTGAATACTTTTTATCAGATTCTCAGTTTAGTTTCAGATAATTGGCCTCTGTAAAAATGTGTTAAATGAACTAAGTTCTAAACAATGCCAGTCCAAATTCAAAATTAATATGTAGCTTTAAGGTTGCCCACTTACTAGTCAATACTAAACTTGTGTGTATGTAAACCCACACTTTGCTTACAGTTTCTAATAATCATCAGAGCTGACTGTTGCATTTCTTTAAGTTTTTAAAATTTCAGCAGTTTGTTTAATATTGGAGCTCCAACTTTACATTAAAACCTCCTTAGTATATAGGACTTATATCACTTGTTACAAGTCCATTTTGTGAACACCTCTGCAAGTGTTCATCCTGGAATTACCGAAATTGTGAGACCCTACCCCATCAGGTCAAACTGGACCCTAAAATACCACCCGTTGTTTTACTCGCTCACTCCCATTCTGGTAAATAATTAAAGGTTGAGCAACTGGGCTCCGGAAAGACCCTAAGAATGTAACTCGATAGCTAAAGTTTAACTTGTTCTTCAAGATTCTGTTAAGTAACCCCACCCTTTTAATAAGACCTGGCTGAGGCCAAGTCCACAGGTGAAAGTCACCTAGTCACTCTCCCATGGTATCTTAGGTGTCTTACTGTGATTGGTCATCTTAAAAGACTAAGAACTTTAAAGTGGTAAATTCCCGCCAAAACTAACATCTGTGTATTACAATATAATTGGCTACCATGAAATGCTGTAATTGTAATTGGTTAACTACATGATGACCCATTTTGTCTCCCCAAAACCCTTAAAATCCCTGAGCTCCTGCTAGGCCGGGCTCTCTTCTGAGGATTTCCAGCTACTCGGGAGGGGCTGTTCACCCGCCAAACTAAAATAAACCCATTTACCAACTCTGTTTGTGTTCGGGGATTCTACTTTCTGTGACTCACACTGGGAAAAAAGGTCTAACAAAAGCAAACATCAGGAGGTAGCTGTAACAGTTTGGCTTTCTCTCCCACTGTCAGTGTTTTTTTCCCAAGGGTATGTATGTGTTTCCCTATAAGGCTGATCACTTCCCTAGAGAATCTTCGGAAATGCTGCAATTGCTCTCCTCTTCCTTCACCTCAATCAAAAGACCCCCTTCCTTTTTCTTTTCATCTGTCATTGGAGGAAAGTGTAAATGAATTGGTTAAAGTTACAGTGAGTAATAAGGTAGTATATACTCTACCTTTCTAGGGTGTTTGTATCTTAAAGGATAAAGCAAAGCTTTATCAAAGCTTTAAACAAAAGTACTAACTCTCATGGTGTAATTTCAAGCCATGTGGAAGATGGTGGATGGGAGAGAGAGACACTGGGGCTACTTTCCCCCATCCCTCCATTGACATCACCACATAGCCCTAATTCTACCTTCAAATGAAGCCATCTCTTGGAAAGTGATTTGTAGTATGAATTTGAAGAGAGATTGAGGATAAGGTTAGTATTATAGTGTTAACATGTTTATTACATCAACTTTGATGACTTTGGAGTTAAAGGATTAAGGAAAATATCTTATTCCACTACATTATGCATTATGGCCTCAGTTTTGTGAACCCATAGATAATAAGTGGCCCTGTCGTATCGGACACTGTGAAATATAATCAGACGTTCTAAATCAAAATGTGACCTGCTGAATCTACAATGCTTGATCTTTTCATAGAGAAAAATAGAACTATATAATACTGCCATTTAAAGTATTTACTTTTTTTTTTTTACAGGATGTTGATAAATGGTCTTTTGATGTATTTGCCTTAAATGAAGCAAGTGGAGAGCACAGCCTGAAGTTTATGATTTATGAACTGTTTACCAGATATGATCTTATCAATCGTTTCAAGGTCAGAAACATGGGACAAAAGTGAAATGCTCCTAGAATTGGTTATCTGAATAAGAATGAAAAAGCAGAACACTGAGTCATTAATAAGTGCATTTATACTCTTTCTAGTTGGCAGGTCACAGAACTAGGGGGTGAGTTCACCACACGATATAGCCATTTTCCATGACTCACTGACATATATCCACATGAATGTCATGAGGCCATTGTAGCCTCATTCCAACAAGATACCAACATCCCCCTTAATTACTCCCAGAATAGTCATGTAGAGATTGCGAGCTATGGTTTTTTTAAAAAGATGCTCTTATGTGTTCCACAAACTCAGAATGAATCTTTATTGGCAGCTTTTCTTAAACTGAGATGAAAGGGCTTCTAATTAACTTCATTTAGAGCCATTTAAGCAGCAGATCTGATCCAGATTTCTGAGCACTCTGCAACTTGTACCCTTCAACATTTCCAATGGAATCATGGCATTTTTTTAGAGCTAGAGGGTACCAGGAGATCATTTATTTTAATCCTTTGTACCTCAGATAGAAAAACCAGACTTTACCAACTGTAACTGGGAATTTTACCATTTTAAGAACTAGCCTTCTGTCTTGACTCTGGAAGAGATAAACGTTTAAACACCGCAGTATGTGTGATATTGTTAACTCACCTATCTTAGTTAAACACATGGGTTTATAATCCTAAGATTTAAAGCTAACAGGTTAATGAAGTCGTTTTTCAGAACAGCCTACATTTAACTTCAAAGAAACTCCTACCCACATATGACTCACAATTGTGTCCCATCCCAAACATTGTTGTACTTATGTTGACTTAGTGTTACTATTTTCATCAAAATATAATCACAATTATTACTTTTTGCAGATTCCTGTTTCTTGCCTAATTTGCTTTGCAGAAGCTTTAGAAGTTGGTTACAGCAAGCACAAAAATCCTTATCACAATTTGATTCATGCCGCTGATGTCACTCAAACTGTGCATTACATAATGCTTCATACAGGTATCATGGTAAGAAAGTTTTCCTAACTAAAGTTTGTTAGTTTGGAACATCAGATTCCTTTTCCTTATATTGCCATTGTCCCTCTAATACCTATAGAAGTATTATAAGTAGTAATCTTTTGATTTTTGAGGGTTAATGAATTATTCATAATATACATTATCCAAATAATTATTTTAATTCAATGAAAAAAGATACCCAGAGGCAAATGAAAATATGCTGCAAATTTCCTATAATTTGGACTCTAGAACATTTTGTTTATACATTGTTTTCCCATAGAAATCAACCAAAAAAAAGTGACCTAGATAAAAGCTAGTTACAGTACTCTTCCCTCATATTATCATGTGATCCCAAGCTGACTTCAATGGCTTTTTCTCTTTTACTTGCATTGCTAATTACAAGAAAGCCTAACAGGGATTTTGGAAGTTATTTATGTGAATTCTTCCAAATTCTCCTTGCTCTTCTTTGCATCTGAATGAATCAATGAATAAGTAAATAAAGGATTCAGCAGCGCAATACTGGGACAACAGTAAGTACATGTTGGGAACTCGCATTGCCTGGAATTTCTGAAATGTCTCAGAGTTTAGGGTGACTCCCAGAAAATGGAAAGGAAGGAATAATTCTTCTAAAAATTCCACACTGACATGGGCTCAAAGGGATATAGTCCCTGTGAGAACCTTCTTGATTCCTTTTGTGTCAGCCTATGCCGAAGCAGTGCTGTAAAGTGCATGTAAGTAGAATGTTCCACCAAACCCATAATACGCATTGCCTACCTATTTTGATTTCAGAAGTCACACCTGTTCTTTTGGGTCATTGGCACTCAGATCTATGTAAGTGATACTCTTTGGGGCCCAAAAGATCCTCAATACCTCATCTTTCCACACCAGAGACTATTCCTAACCTGGTCCCAAGCAAAGTCCCTAGGGCCACAGTATGTTGTGCTGAAGATCTTGAAAACTTATAACAGTTACATGATTATTATTATATTTTTATTATATACAGGAAACCTTATTATATACAGGAAATTCTCATAATTTTATTTTTCTCTAAGAAACTATGGTCTTGTTTACTATATATATGATTCACTTGCTATAATTCATCCAATAGTGTCTCACATGACAACTGAAGAAATTGTCTACTCTTCTTCATCTTTCTTTTCCTACAAAATGTCACAGATCTATCAGTGCCCTGGGCTCAGATCCCACTCCTAAGCCATGTTTCAATTATCTGTTGCTCCAAAACAAACTACTCCAAAACTTAGAGGCTAAAGCAACAATCTATCAATATCTCTCAAGTGTCTGTAATTAGAAGGGTCCCAATTATCAGGTTTTCACTTGAGGTCTCTCACGGGCTTATTATCAGCTAGTAAGTATGGCTGAAGACATATGAGGATGTCACTGGGAAAGACATCCATGGTGGCTCACTCACATAGCTGGCAGTTGATAATGGCTAATGGTTGGAGCTCAGCTGGGCTTTTTTTTTTTAAGTATTTATTTACTTGTTTATTTATTGACTGATTGATTGATCAAGGGGGAGGGAGGGACAGAGAGAGAGAAAGAGAAAGAATCCCAAGCAGACTCCATGCTGTCAGTGCAGAGCCTGATGTGGGGCTCGAACTTACAAACTGTGAATATGACCTGAGCCAAGATAAAGAGTTGGATGCTTAATCAACTGAGCCACCCAGGCACCCCTTAACTGGGCTTTTAATAAAGGATTTTCTTGGAATATTACCACCAATTTAAGAGAAATAAGTATTCTACAACAAAATTGCAAAGTAATATATATGAGGTCAGTCCTATTTGAGGGAGGCAGAAATCTCAAAAACTTTAACTCATGCAGTAGCATGACATTCTTGTGACCTTCTAGAAGGCTGAACTTATTTGTGTTGTCAACCTGATACCTTGTGTTTTCCTATTGTAAGGTTTAGTTATGGACATCACAGACTTAAGGTATAAATGTGCCCATTGGCTGAGATCAAATTCAGCTATGGCTAGACTTGCTTGGTCCTAGGTTGAAGTTTACTCACTCTTCTTTCCAGGAGTCTGATTTGACATGGTAAGGGAAGGAGTAGAAAGAAGTTAACAATAATAAGTAGAAAATCAAGCATCAAAGAGCTTTAAAATACTACAAGCTTTTAGAAAGTAGTATATGTAACCTTTATAACTGTTTCTAGCATGTGCATGCACACACACACATTCTTCTAAAGTTTCTTTGGTTTTAATAAGACTTCATTGTCATAGCTGTCCTTGAACTCTGCCTTCTGACAACTGCAAATGCTGTTCTACTTGAAAAGACTTCACTGTCTTCCTGGTTAGCATTGCTTGCTATTTCCTTTCTAAGGCATTGGTCTTGCATCTGATAGCCAGACAATTTTCAAGTGTGACATTTTCTCTTTCCTGTGTCCTGTGGCTTTGAAAAAATTAACTCAAAAATGTAATATATAGTGGTACTCTGAAATGGAAACTGAAGTGATTCAGCTTTTTCAGAACTTAATGGAATGGAAAAGTAAAGCATTCAGTCTAATAAAATATGTACTTTAATTGTGACATGCAGTGAGAAGATATACGCCATTTTATGCTGGGAGGTAACCAAAATTTCATCATTTAAAAACATGTTTTTGCTTAAGTGCATTTTATGTCTGCTATCAGTGTAAAGGGAGCCAAATAAAAGTCTCCTAGGTGACATTGAAGAGATGAAGAATGCTGTACTATTAGTAAATAGAGATGTTCAAATCCATAATATGACTTTTCCTTCAGAATTTCCAGAAGAACTTGTTCCTAGATATACCAAGCCATTCCAACTTTCCCGGAAGGCTGGACCAGATTTGTCCTGGCAGGACTCCTAGAAGTTGACATTAGTGGAGATCACATAGTCACTCTTTGAGAGGACCGTAACTTACTTTACTCTACTTTAGCATGTTTTGTTGGGGGAACATGTTTCTGATTTATTCATCCTTTAGCAAAAATATATTAGTGGGCTCTTTAATCATCCATTAGTTCAGCCATTACAAAAACAGCCTAGTGGAAGTTTATGATTATTGTCCAAGATCAGGAAAATACATTTAAACTACAGAGACTAATGAAAAATTTTATGATAGATGCTAAGAGGGAAGACAAAATGAATTATGAATTTATTGACAATGTTGTCAAAACTAGATTAAACTGCCAGCTTTATAGATTTGGGGAAGTTATTTTAACAAGCTTTTCTTTAGGGGAAAAAGTAGTAGTCATAGGTGAGTATTAATTTTCATACAGATGAATGTGTTGTTTCTTTGAAACAACAAAACTGTATTATAGAAATATTCATTTAGTTTAAAACCCTCAGATTTAGAACACCTGGGTAGCTCAGTCGGTTGGGCAACCGACATCGGCTCAGGTCATAATCTCACGGTTCGTGGGTTCAAGCCCCACATTGGGCTCTGTGCTGACAGTTCAGATTCCATGTCTCCCTCTCTCTCTGCCCCTCCCTTACTCATACTCTGTTTCTCTCTGTCTCAATAATGAATAAACATTAAAAAATTTTTAAACCCTTCAGATTTGATAGGGGAAAGACTGGGTCTTCAGTGTTTTAGTTGATGTCCTGCTGTTTCTTATCTCTATGACATTTATGGAGCACTCCAGTGGCAGCCCCATATTGCCAGGTGACTAATGCAGCCTGTCACCTGCAAAGTGTTCTGAAGACCAGTGCCTGAAGGGGATTGTGATGAAGCCAGTGTTCTTCAGTTTGTTAATGTCAAATGGGATGCTCTCAGCCTGGGAGTAGACATTGCAGAGAGAATTGATGCTAGTAACACCATCTGTCTCTCTCTATCCTGTCACTTAGCTTGTAGTCTCGTGCCAAGGTGACAGTGGTATGTGGTAGATCAATCCATTTGCCAAAGAGCAAATTCCTTCACCAAGTGCCACCAAACCACCTTCAAATATCTCTTTGAATTTAAAATCATCTGAGGGTTTTGGCAAAGGAACACTTGTATTAAAGGGCTCCTGGCACTTTGTTCTTTTTTTTTTTTAATAGTTTATTGTCAGATTGGTTTCCATACAACACCCAGTGCTCTTCCCCACAAGTGCCCTCCTCCATCACCACCACCTCTTTCACCCCTCTCCCCCTTCCCCTCCCCCTCTCCCCCTTCCCCTTCAACCCTCAGTTCGTTTTCAGTATTCAATAGCCTCTCAAGTTTTGCCTCCCTCTCTCTCCCCAATTCTCTTTCCCTCTTCCCCTCCCCCTGGTCCTCCATTAGGTTTCTCCTATTCTCCTATTAGACCTATGAGTGCAAACATATGGTATCTGTCCTTCTCTGCCTGACTTATTTTGCTTAGCATGACACCCTCGAGGTCCATCCACTTTGCTACAAATGGCCAAATTTCATTCTATCATTGCCATGTAATACTCCATTGTATATAAATATACCACATCTTCTTGATCTACTCATCAGGTGATGGACATTTAGGCGCTTTCCATGTTTTGGCTATTGTTGACAGTGCTGCTATGAACATTGGGGTACATGTGCTCCTATGCATCAGCACTTCTGTATCCCTTGAGTAAATCCCTAGCAGTGCTATTATTGCTGGGTCATAAGGGAGTTCTATGGATAGTTTTTTGAGGAACCTCCACACTGTTTTCCAGAGCAGCTGCACCAGTTTACATTGCCACCAACAGTGTAGGAAGGTGCCCATCTCTCCACACCCTCACCAGCATCTATATAGTCTCTTGATTTGTTCATTTTAGCCACTCTGACGGGCGTGAGGTGGTATCTCAGTGTGGTTTTGATTTGTGTTTCCCTGATGATGAGTGATGTTGAGCATTGTTTCATGCTGGCACTTTGTTCTAACATTAAGAGTAAAAGAAACAAAGATGATGTGAGATATATTTCCTTTGGAAGTTGTAGTCCACTGACCACACCCAGAAATAGACACCTTCACTGTGGAATGACTAAATTTTTCTCCAATCAATCTAAAGAAAATATATCAGTATGTCTGTATTCTACAAACTATGTGGAAATTCTGTTTTTACAAATGGCTTCCCAGACAGCAATGTTTGGAAGAGTAGACAGGGTTCAGGCTTTCAAGGCAATCAGACATAGGTTTGAAATCCTGCTGTACCACTACCCTCGCTCACTCACTCTCTACGTTGGTTTTCCTGTCACTAATATATGGCTAATAATACTGATCACCAGTGAAGAGTTAATGATATCATATATGTAAAGCACCTAACCTAGTTCCTGAAACATAATGGGTATTAACGCACACCCTAATGTCAATAACAATTATAAACTTATTTTTATTATATATTCATGCATATTATGTATTAATAATATTATAATACTTTCTATACTGGATAAGTAATAGCCAACTATATCATCCTATTCAAATGGATAGAGAAGAGTTAAATAGAAGAACTATTTAACTAAAATAGTTGTTAATAATGCTTTTTTAGACACACCAGAAACTAATAGGTCAATGTGATTTTGTCACCTGAAATTCTCCCAACCTTACACATACATGCTTACACAGACACTGAATAATTGAGACATGACAATATACATCATAAATCTTAGAGCTCTGTTAGCTTCTACCCAGCAATACACCCAGTTAAATTATCTAGAAATTCTGCTTTTGAAACCTTTGAAGAATGTGTTCTGCATATTACCTCCCTCAAGTAATGAATGCTGTTGTCATCCATGGAAGGAATATTGTGATCTCTGGAAGGAACAGAAACTTTGAAATCAGATTTGGGGGTGAATTCCTGGTCTTCCACTTGACAGTTATGTGGTTTTTGGCAGGTTGATTCAGTTCTTTAGTATTCAGCTTTCTTTGCTGCCAAATGAAGGTAAAAACATTTGCCTCATAAATGGAAAACAGGATTCTTATACAAATTACAGACCATGTAACTAAAATGTCCAGTTAATGTTAGTTCTTTCTCCTTTCTTTCTGTCACCGTGGTACAAACTATTGATAGCAGTCAGTATCTCTCTATGAAGTAATTTTAGGATTTCTCATTTTTAGAGTTAGTCTACCTGAGCATTTCTCTAGGCAAAATGCAAACTATAGTTTAGATGAAGCACAGTGTCTACATTCCTCATGACTCATTATTTGAACCCTTTATGCCTGCCCATGAGGAATCAGAAGTGTGTAGGTTCTGTATGGATCATGACGCTCATTGGGAAGAGTGATAGGATTCAGTCTCATTCTCTCTGGCATGTCTTCATGAATCATTTACAAAACTCATGAATTTGAGCATTCATTTTCTGGGTTATAATTCTCATATGGCACCAGTGTAAAATGAATAAACAACTAAGAAGCCAAAAACCAGCCCCAAACTCTACTGTCACTAATACAGAATAGATGTACTTTAAAATTGAGTGTGAGAGTTCAACATTTCTCTCTTTCCATACCATCTTATAATTTAAAATTATTTATTAGAGCTATAATGTGGCAATAAATAAGAGAGATTCATGGAAGAAGTACTATTTATGGGAAGCAGAGAATAATGAGACTAAAAACAGGAAATAAGTATAATCAATTTTGACAGCTAGGAAGATAATAATTTTAAATACTTATGAGATGATCTATAATTAAAATCCATTTCAGCTGCCCTAATTTTACTTTTCTATAATTACAGCTTCATATTCTGTGTTATTGTAGATACTGAATGTTACTTTTATTTTTTAAATCACAGTTAAATCTGTAAATCTTAAATACAATCAATAGGAAATACTTAAGAAAATAGGTGACATTTTTCTAGAAGTTATTTTTTATATAAAACAGTGGGTTTTTTGGGGGGTTCAAGAACTGGTTTAACTTCAGTTGTTATTCATTTATTTCATGGTGTTTAATTCCACAGTCTCACTGGGGACATTGGAGGCCCAGTCTTACCTCAGTCTACAATACAGGCCATTCCTCCTTTTAATGACTCACAATTAAATGTGCCCATAAAGACAGAATAGCTAGTTATATCAACTCCCTTTGGTTCTGAAAATCATTTCTGCTTCAGTCATCCAGCTGTGAGACATTTATTCTTAAACTGCAATAACTAAAGATATGTTAGCTCACTATTATTTCCCAGACTCCATGCCTTCTACAGTGCATTTAAGGTAATAAATTCAAGAAAATGGCATCTGTTCTGTATTTTACTATATGACAAGATTTGTGAAAAACACAGTGACTACATTAACTTAAAACTTCTTTTAAAATTCCACAGGGAATGATCACTAATTCTATTTTTATGAGAGCTCTGACTGAGAGGGTAAATAACTTATTTGCCTAATGATCAATAAAGATTTAAAACCAGAGATTGGTTTTAAAATAATCTCTTTCCACTACTCCTTACTACATCATCCTAATACAAGACTAGTGAAGGGGAGCAAAGACTAATAAGATCATACCTTTGTCAATTAATGAAATTCAGCAGTGTCTCCTCTCATTTCTGAGTCATGGACCTACAGTGGCTCCCTCTTGCATTTTATACAAAATCCAAATTCATCAGATCTAATCAAAGTAGTCCACTAACTTTTCCCATAAGCTGCACTCTTTTCCCATTCTTATTCCACTTGACCTCCCAACACACTTGGCAATACAACTTTCATATTGGCCTCTACACACTCATTCTGCATTTGCTTTTGCTATTTAGAATTCCTCTGTTCCTAGCACTGCATTTAGATACTAATCTATGTTCGTCCTTTTAAGATCACTGCCACTACATAGACACTCAATCTGCCCTTTGTACCTCAAACTGTGACCTTTTGTCAAGTATGCATGTGGTTTACATTACATTTTTCTGCTGCTTTGTACCATCGTTTCAAGTATGTGGAATGAGACTATGAAGAACAAGCTCCGTATCATTTAAATCCCCCATCAAGTACCATCAAGTACCACCTATTGGCAGTTCTATCCAACAGAGCTTTCTGTGATGATGGGAATATTTTACATCTGCTGTTCCATCTGGTCACTACTTTCCAAATGTGACTATTGAGCAGTTAAAATGTAGCTTCTGTGACTGGGAAAATGAACTTAATTTTATTTAATTATATTTCTTTTCAGTTTAAGTGATCACATGTGATTACCATAATGGACAGAGTAGTAAAACTGTTACGTCAGATGTCATAGATGAATAAACTATCAGATTACCTAAGTAAACTTATAATAGCCGAGAAATTTGTTAAACCATTCAATTGATAAGAGAAAGGTCAATGTATATTGAAGCAGGTGGCCTGAATTTTATGTGAAAACAGTTATTCTCTCTTTAATTACTAACTTTATTGCATAGTCAAGAGTATATGTGTTATGAAGATCAAGTTTGATAAATTCTTAGAAACTTCCAAATTTTTAAACATAAAAACTAAGTTCAGTTTCTCCAATGAGAAACTTAGAAAATTTCAACTCTTGAAATTCTTCTTTCAACTCTTAGAATACTTTCTGATGGAAGGGTTTTCTACAAAAGTTGAGCTAAAGACATTTTAATGATATACAAGTTATATGTTAAAAATTACTAAACTGAAAAGATTACTAAACTATAATTGAATTCATGAGAACCCAAATTGTTAATTTGAATTAGCAATAGACCCCTTTGAATTCAAAAACCCAGTCAGGGGTCATCTTTTAAATCATACAAAAGTACTCCTTTTCTGAGTAACAAGGAATATTATAATGTCTGTATTTTGAATTTATAATCCATGAAACAGTTATTAACCTCATGAAGCATCCATTATGCAATTAATGGATGTGAATAGGGGACAAAAGTATTTAAGATCAATAAAAATAATTTAATATATTTATATGATTACTTATACTGGGTGCACTGAAAATCTCTTGTAGAAATACAACACAGCCTCTGTTTTCTAAATATCATGGTATCTTTTTTAATTTACTAGCACTGGCTCAATGAACTGGAAATTTTAGCAATGGTCTTTGCTGCTGCCATTCATGATTATGAGCATACAGGAACCACAAACAACTTTCACATTCAGACTAGGTAAGTTATATAAAGTGTTAACTTTTAATTTAAACTTGAAATTTATTTTTATGTATTACTTATTTTTAAGAAAATTTAAAAATAATGTCTAATAAGAATAGTTTTAATAGATTCTAGCAAAATTCCTCAGACTACAAACTGTTACTTTTCAAGAAAATTGTATAAATACTTGGTGACATATTTAGCAACTTAAAGAATGTAAGAATGTGTCAGACAACTTCTCTCTGCCCAGAATTAATATTCTGAACTATCACACAAGTCAGACATCTACTCACTGAGACAAATCTTACAACATATTGTTTAGGTCATCAGTTTAATATCATTATGTATTTGAATATAATAAAATTGTACTTCAGAAAAAAATCAAAGAAACTGTACTTCCAGGTTAGCATGAAATACTAAGTTTAAAATAATTAGAAAATGAGATTTTTTTAATGATGGTAATAATGTCAGTTATGAGAATCAAAACACCAAAGAGGAGATCTATTTGTCATTACAAAATCCCAGAGTGGGTGGTTTCAATAACAGACACTTTCTCACAGTTCTGGAGCCTAGAAGTCCAAGAAACGTCAGCAGGTCTGGTTTCTGCTGAAACCCCTCTCCAGGCCTTGCAGATGGCTGCTCCCTCACTGTCTTCACATGGCTTTTCCTCTGTGGGTGCACATTCCTGGTATCTCTTTCTCTTCCTATAAGAACATCAGCCATATTGGTTTAAGCCACACCCTGATGACCTCATTTAACTTTAATTACCTCTTTAAAACTCTTCTCTCCAATTACTGTCCCATTCTTAGGTACAAGGGGTGAGTCCATCAACGTAAGGATTTGGTGGGGGGCACATAATCCAGTTCATAGCAGAAAGGTGCTCTCTGCTGTTTTGGTTGCACAGAGACCTCAGTATCTGGGAAGCAGAATGTGTCTAGGATCCATCACGATCCAATTCACTTTCTATACATTGGATCCTGAAATTTCTCTGAGTCTTTCACTAGTCAAAGATGCTTGAAATGGAGATGTACATGGAGAGACTGCTGTTTCTCTGCAATTACTATAGAAGTCTCTATGCTTGTTGAGGGAAAATTAAATTTATTTTTTACTTTTTTATTTTTTAAATTAATAGACTTTATTTCTTAGAGCAGTTTTAGATTCACAGAAGAACTGAAAAGAAACTACATAGTTTCCATGTACTCTTTCCCCACCCCAAAGCTTCCCCTATTAACATTTGGCATCAGTATGGCACATGTGTTATAATTAATGAACCACTGTTGATAATTATTATTCACTGAACGTCCATAGTGCACATTCTGGTTCAGTCTTTGTGCTCGTTTCTTTTCTTGGTGAACAACATTGCATCGTATGCATGCAGCAGAAGTTGTCTCCTTAACTCGTCTATTGAAGGCTATCTTCGTGACTCTCAAATTTTGAATAAAGATTATGAATAAAGAGGCTATAAACCTTCATATGCAGGTTTTTGTGTGGTCTGTTCATTTGTTTTTTAATAGCAATATTTTTAAAAATTTATTTTGCTGCTGTAGGAAATTATTTTTTAGTGTGAGGAACACAGGAATATTTTATTAAAATATTAGACATCTTTAGAACTTTAAGTGACTAGGTGACAGTAAGCCACATTATGGATCATCTGATCAAAGTCTCACAACCTAAGAAAATAAAACACAAACCTCAGAGAGGTGAAATGATCTCTCTGTGTACACGTAGTCAGCTGATGGCAGTAGCAGAATTCAGAAGCTGAAAAGAGGGATACTCTCAATCCAGCCTCCTCATACAACTCTGATGGAATGGCCAGAGGCAGATGCATGAATGTTCCAGTCTTCCATTGTCTTAAATGGGAGGGGCTTAGAAAACATGATCCCTTGATGGAGACAGAGGGAGAGTTGAAGTTCAAACAGTAAAATATTGAGGAAGGAGTTCTGTGCAAACCCAGGGTCCTTTAGGTTGACAGAACAAGGAGGGGAAAGGCAGACACTGAGGTCTGGTCATGTCGAAGGAGATGTTAATAACGTATGCATTTGCAGAGTAGAGAGAGTTGTTTCATTTTTGTGCCAAACATCAGAACAAAGGTAGACTGCATATCATTTTTGTTTGTCAAACACTCTTCCATGTCCCCTGAATCCATAATGAGTGAGATTTTAATTAAAGACAGTTCATTACTGAATTTAGCCCTCCATAGGGCAATGGTTTTAGGAGTTGAAGAAGGGAACAAATACTTTGTTACCAATCAACACTTGTTTCTACTTTAAAAAGTGAGGGCAATGGACTGGCCTTCTCCAGCAGCAGTGTCAGGCTAGAAAGTTCTAGCTTTCTCCTTTACCATCCATTTAAAACTGAATGAAGAGTCCTAACTTACTTATAGTTTGGACTGCAGAGAAGGAGAAGGAAATGGAGAAAAAGAAGGAGGTGGTGGAAGAGAAGGAAGAAGAGAAGGAAGAAGAGAAGGAGGAGAAGGAGAAGAGTGAAGGAAGAGAAGAGGGAGGAGGAGGAAGAATTCTTTTTTCCCAATTTTACATTAGGAAATTGTATATCAAGGGGATAAAAGGTCTATAATTTTATTTATTTTGTTATAAATCACCTGCCAGGATCAACTTAAAAAATTATATAGGAACTTGAAAATTCTATGAACAAAAAGTTGTAATGACCACAAATCCAACAGTATAATATACTTTTAAAACTCTGTTGCCTTCTTATTTTGTCCAAGAAAAAATGAGGTCTTATGTTACCAAGATCAATAATTCTGTTGTATCTTCTATCATTCATTGTTATTTGGATTTAAAATCCTTTTCTAATTTGGAAAACTCTACACTGGGTAATGAAAAATAATTTAGAACATAGTACAATGCTAAATTTGAGTTTAATACACACATTATAATTCATGAAATTCTTGAAAGTGTAAATAAATAAAAATAATATTTTGTGACAATACTGAGCTACATGTTACTATGGATACTGAATATTGCTTAGAGTCTTATTCTTTTTCTTAGCAGTCAAAGGTCATCTCAAACATTAAGACAGTGCTGTATTCTCAGAAGCCTGTTGATTTATGAGACAAAATAGTTTATCTTAATAGTTTGTTACAATTAAATCTGGTTCAAAAATATATTTTTGCTTGATGCTGAACGTAAAAGACAGTATTACTTGGAGCTATGTCATGTAATAACACTGTCATGGCTAGATTAAAGGCCATATGACACAAATGATATGTGATTTGTGAGTCAGTTTTTCCCATAATCTGAGTGAATTTATGGAGATTGGAAAGATATATTTCTCTTTTAAACAAAGACTGACTACAGGCATACTTTTTTGTATATTGAGTTATGATTATTGGTTAAGGAATTTTTAGGAAATGGTTGAGATTATAAAGAAAAACTATTTTGGAGTTACATACTATTAGCTAACTACATATGTTTTTCTACCTTTATGGTAGTTCTAGAAACAAAAGATGAAGTAATTGTTCTTCTTAACGGGTTGTTTTCCCTATGCTGGATTAATAATGAAGCTTGGTTTATCTGGTAGATTATTAGATACAAATCTCAAATATGTAGCTTGGAATAGAAACCAGGTTTCTTTAGTTCTTTTATTTATCTTCACCTATTTTTTGGTAAACACTCAGTGGTAAGGGCTATAATCAGTAGTACTGACTAAAAAGCATAAAACAAACAGTAAGTCTTAGTAAGGTTTAGTAAGACAAAGTACATACCTACCAGGAGGAAAGAAAATGAAGAATCTGGGTATTGGGGCAAATAGAAGCATAGTTGCATAGGTTTTAGATTGACTTTACTTTTGCTATTTTTGCTGCCTATTTCCAAGTTGCCAACATATATAATTGGATTTACCATTTTAATTCATTGAGCATAGTGGTTGTGCTTCCATTTCACACTTGCAAAATGATCTGGCAACCTAAGAAGATAGAGGAATAAGCAACCAGAGCTCTATTATACAGATGTGAGAATGCTTGAATATTTCAAATGTTTTGCTAGGATAGTAAGTTCAACAATGTAACTTGAAATAGTTTATTTGATCAGGTGATAAAAAATAATATGAAAATATGGACAGGTGAAAAACAAAAGAAAACTTCCCTTGATGAATTCATTACTTTAAAATGTTCATTACAAATTGGTGGTGAAATATACATTTTGTTTAAAAAATGGTTTTCTCAGTTACTTTAATGCTACAGAATCAAAACTTTCAAATTGAATTATAATATTATAAGGGAGAAAAAAACCCTAAAATCATAAATAGACCAAATGATTTATATCATCCCCTCCATCCTCCACCCAAAGTAACTTTAGTCACAAGGAATAGGAAATAATGGGTAATCAACTATCTGGATAGTTTGATTTACAACAGAGGGTTGATTCTTTCAGATTGAATGAGGATGTCAGGTAATTTTTTTCTCCCTGTTTGGCATATCTAGATTATCTCACAGGTATCTGGATTACCCATTTAAAGGAAAAGGCATAAATATATTCAAACTATGATAATTAAAGGAAACTGAACACTATAACCAAGTGGGATTTAGCCCCAAGCTCAACATTCAAAAATCAGTTAAGGTAATCATTATATCAACATGCTGAAGAAGAAAAACACATGGTCATATCAAGACTCAGAAAAGGCATTTGACAAAATCCAACATCATTCATGATAAAAATGCTAAATAAATTAGGAATAAAGGAGACTTTCCTCAACTTGATAAAGAATATCTACAGAAACTTGACAACTAATAGCACACTTAAAAGTGAGAAACTTGAAGCTTTTCCACTAAGATCAGTAATAAGGCAAGGATTTTCCTTCTCAGATAATTTTTTTTTAAATATCACAGTGGAAGCCCTACTTAATGCAATAAGATAAGAAAAGGAAACAAAAGGTATAGAGATTGGGAAGGCTGGTATAAAACTGTCTTTGTTCACAAGTGATATCATAGTCTATATGGAAAATCAAAAAGAATTGATGAAAAAGTTTATAGAACTAACAAGCAAATATAGAAACTTTGCAGAGTATAGGGTTAATACACAAAATTCAGATACTTTCCTATATACAAGCAATGAACAAGCAATGAATTTGAAATTAAAATCACAATATCATTTATATTAACATAAAAAATGAAATACTTAGGTGTAAATCTAACAAAATATGGATAAGATGTATATCAGGAAGACTATAAAATCTGATGACAGAATTCAAAGAAGAGCTAAATCAATGGAGAGATATTCCATGTTCTTCCTCTTCCTTGGTAGGAGAACTCAGTATTGTCAGGAAGTGAGTTCTTCTCAACTTGATCTGCCAATTCAACGTAACCCCATTCAAACTCCCAGGAAGTTGTTTTGTAGGTATTGACAGACTTAAAGTATATGGAAAGACAAAAGACCCAGAATAGCCAGTATATTACTTAAGGAGAAGAACAACATTGCAATAAAGCTACAGTAGTCAAGATAGTGTGGTAATGGTAAAAGAATGGACAAATAGAGCAATGGAAGAGAAAAAAGAGCTGAGAAATATACACACATAAATATAGTCCACTGATAAAGGAGCAAAGGCAATGCAATATACACACATAAATATAGTCCTTGATAAAGGAGCAAAGGCAATGCAATAGACCAAAGATAGTCTCTTCAACAAATGGATCTGAAACTAATGAACATGCAAGAAAAAAAATCTAGACAGAGATCTTTGCCTCACAAAAACTAATTCAAAATGGGTAAGAGACTTACATGTAAAATGCAAAACTATAAAACTAGAAGCTAACATAAGAGAAAACCTATATGATCTTGGATGTGGCAGTGACTTTTTAAATAAAACACTAAAGGCAAAATTCATGAAAGAAATAATTGAAAAACTAGAGTTCATTGAAATTAAACACTTATGCTCTGGAAAAGACAATATTAAGTTAATTAAGAGACCATCCACAAAGTGGGAGAAATTATTTGCAAAAAGATGCATCTGATAAGAGAATGTTATTCAAAATATACAAGAACTCTTTAAACTCTACAATAATAAATGACCTGACTTAAAAATGTGCTGTAACAGATGCTTCAGCAAAGAAGATATACAAATGGAAATTAGCATATGAAAGTATGTAAGTCATCAGGGAAATGCAAATTAAAACAATGAGCTATCACTACACATCCATTAGAATGGGTATAATCTGGAACACTGAAACTCCAATTGTTGATTAGCATATGGAGCAACTGGAACTCTCATGCATTGCTAGTGGGAATGCAAAATGGTACAGCCACTTAGGAAGATACTTTGGCAATTTCTTACAAAACTAAACATATTCTCACCATTCAAGCCAGCAATTACACTCCCTTGTATTTACTCAAAGGAGTTGAAAAATTATGTCCATGCAAAAACCGGAACATGGAATTTATAGTAGCTTTATTCATCATGGCCAAAACTTGGAAGCAACTGAAATATCCCTCAGTAGGTGAAAGGATAAATTTTGATAGATACAGACAATAGAATAATATTCAGTGTTCAAAAGAATTAAGTTATGAAAAGACATGGAGAAATCTTACTAAGTGCAAGAAGCCAGTCTAAAGAGGCTATACATGATATGATTTTAAATTTGCAACATTATGAAAAAGCCAAAACTTTGGAGACAATAAAAAGATTAGTGGTTGCCAGGGGTTTTGGGTATGGGAGGGAAGAACAGACTAAGCACAGAGGATTTCTGTGGCAGTGAAAATACTCTGTATAATGTCATAACTGAGGATGCATGTCATCATACATTTGTCCAATTCACAGAATATGCAACACCAAGAGTGAATCCTAATGTAAATTATAGACTTTGGTAATAACGATGTTCAATGTAGACCTATCAGTTATAACAAATTTACCACTCTGGTGGGGGATGTTGATAGTGGGGGGGTATACATGTGTGGGCTGAAGGGTATATTGAAAATCTTTGTACTTTCTGCTAAATTTTTCTGTGAGCCTAAAACTGCTCTAAAAAATAAGATTTATTTTTAAGTTATTATACAATTAAAGAAATTAAGTACTTCCATAAATTTGGATGTTCAATTATAAAATTTTAACTAATGAGATATCTTGTGACTTGAGTGTTCTTATTAAACACTCATGAAGTCTATAGAAATCCTGTACTTTATATTTTGCTTTTAAATCTTAGGTCAGATGTTGCCCTTTTGTATAATGATCGCTCAGTCCTTGAGAATCACCACGTGAGTGCAGCTTATCGGCTTATGCAAGAAGAAGAAATGAATGTTTTGATAAATTTATCCAAAGATGACTGGAGGTAAGTTTAAGAGGAAGCCTAGAGGAAATTTAATTTCAGGAAACAGTTAAATGATGTTATTTAAAGTGAAGAAAGCAGATGAAAGTCAATCTCTTAAATATGTTATAAAAATTCCTTTTGACTGGATAACTCTAAGAAGTATTACTACCTTGAAGACATTCAGGAGCCAGGCTCTGCTGGTGTGAGTTGAACTGTTTTCCAGGATAATTCAGCATCTGTTTGCATCATAGCCAATCCATAAGACCACTACAAATACTTTAAGATATGTAATTACGTCCTCCCGGGAATGAAGCTCTGTTTAATTATACCAATATGCAGTCCTAAATTAATTTAAAATTGTATTATAATATGGATTTCTTCATATATTATTTTTCTATATGTGGAGTTTAGGTTTTTAAAAAAATAAATTCACTGTCTGAGGGAAAAAAATTACAAAAAATATACTAAAATGACCCAGATGCAGAGAGAAATCTTACCTTTTTCTTCAAGGCATCCATCTGCTTACAACAAATAAACAAACAACAACAAAAACATTCATGATTGGTGATACCTGTTGCCATGTAGGGGGAGATAACATGATGTACCCCTACTGCTCAGACTAACTTTTCTCCCTTCTTCATCCTTTGGTCATGATCAAACCCTTCATTTGACTATAAGGCTGCCGGATTTAGCAAATATTGATAAAGGCTGCCAAGTATGAATTTCTGATAAACATCGAGATTTTTAGTGCAAATATGTCCCTACTATTCAATGAGACCTACTTATTATTTTTTTTAAAAAGCCTTATCTTGAACAAAGATTTTGTTAAAAGTTAGTTAGTGAGCTGAAAAGATTCCCATTTAAACATCAGAGGTTTTTAATTTTTTCCTTAAATCAAGGTAAAAAGAAATGTCCAAAGAAATGCTTTAGGATGAAGAACTGCCTCAAAATGAAGGAAGGAAGGAATGGAAGGAAGGAAGGAAGGAAGGAAGGAAGGAAGGAAGGAAGGAAGGAAGGAAGGATAAAAGGAATGGTTAATTTCAGGTTTAAAACAAGCCCTAATATCTGGTGATTACTTTTCCCAATACTCAAGCTTTCTGGTTTTTTCAAGGCTACTTTTGAAGCTTGTCTAAGACATATGGGCTCACTTTTGCAACCTTGGAAATTTTTAAGTAACCTTTTCCTTTCTCAAAGTTGATTCTGTTGCAATTTCAATCTGATTTTTCCCTATTACACTTCTGTTCTTTAACATCTTTAGTATTCTAATAATTTATTCATATAATATTTTATGAATTTCTGTACAGTGATTAACTTCTCAGAATCATCTTAATTGAATGTTTTCATAGAATTGTTTTAATACTACAATATCATCAGATTATAGAATTTAATAGATACAAGTTTCTAAAAAGATACAAAAGATATATGTGCTAGTATAAAATTGATAATATTTTACCAAATTAAAAGGAATTGCTTTTTTAAAGAGTTGTAGCTTTTCAATTTGCATATCTATTTCTTAGTATAACTTTAGTAACCATAAATGAAATAATTTTAAAAATTTGGTAAGGAAGATTCATAAATAAAGTAACATTTCTCTTGTGCACTATTTTGCCTAGTTTATTGATACATTACTAGCTGATTACTGATAATATCTAGCACTTACTAATTACTTATTTCCAAAGTAAAATGTACTAAATTTTAAGATTTCATAAAAGTTTCATCTCATTTTTCCTTAGTTAAAATAACTATTTTGGTTTGGTTGCTATTGTAATATGGATCTCTTCATAATTCTAGAGAAAAAATGTAATTAAAAATAATTTCATTAACTATCTTTAGTTTCCATTCCTTTATTATTTGGGGAAAAGTATTCTAAGCAAGAGATTTAATATCATTAACAGTAATCAGTGTGGTGATTTCTCACAGTGCTCATCTGAAAAATGCAGTTGAATTGAGGACCCATAATTTTCAGCAAGTACCTCTAATATGTGGTTGTTTTAAAAAACAAATCATCCAGTCAGACCACCTTTACGTAGACTATCTTTGACACAATATTATAATGCAAGTTTACCACACACATTTTATTTAGCTTACTACAGTGGCCATGCCACAAAATGAAAATAAAATCTGATTTCCAATATAAGTGGCTTTTCTACCTATCTGTACTGAGCAACAGTGAAGGCTTATTGAGGTAACTTATGTCCAACTTACTGTGAGAATTAGTTATTTATGCATAAGTTTTGTGATATGGTCACTGTATTTATAGCTCAGATTTAAATTTATCAAAATTTCAATAGTACTAGTAGCTCTGTCTGTAATATGTTGTAGGGTCAAGGTCCCAAAACATAAGCAGAGAGAATCACACTCACTTTAGCATCTTGGCTTCGCTGGGGTTCTGATGATGATAGACTGGCACCGTGAAGTGGTATGAATGTGAGCTTTAGGAGTGGGATTTGCTGGTGCTGAATCTTATCTCTGCCATGTACTAGCTACTTATGTGACTGGGCAAAATCCAACCTCCTCTGGTGTGAAATAATAATACCCCCTCATATAAAGCACCTAAGACACTACTTACACTGTTTTAATAGTAGAAAATACTGCATTTAAAATTATTTTGGGGGGACACGGAAGTGGCTCAGTTGATTTAGCGGCTGACTCCTGATTTTGGCTCAGATCACAACCTCAGTTAGTTGTAGGATCTGTCCCTGCACTGGGCTGGGCCTGGAGCCTGACTGGGATTCCCTCACTTTTTCTCTGCCTGCCCCCCCAATAAATAAATAAACTTAAAAAAATTAAATTAAAGTATTTTTTAAAGTTGGTCAGGATCCTTTCAGAAAGAAAACTAGTATTTAAGAATTATGATTAGGGGAAAGTTGTAGGTGTGGAGAGGTGAGGAGAGATGTTAAACAGCATTATTCACAAATCAGTCTCCTGGCAACTTACTAAAGCCACTAGAGTTAAAGCGTGAAATAAAGTCAAAATTTGTGAGCTCTTTTATATTTAAAAAGTAGCATCTTTTGTGCTCATATACATTAAGAAAAAATGTAAGTAGGAATATTTGTGGAAATGTTTTACTTGAGAATCATCAAAGGGGAAATAAACCTTTCTTCTTTTGATGACTCCGCAGGGATCTTCGGAACCTAGTGATTGAAATGGTTTTGTCTACAGACATGTCAGGTCACTTCCAGCAAATTAAAAATATAAGAAACAGTTTGCAGCAGCCTGAAGGGTAGGTTATTTTCTTTCAAAATGTTAAATTTCTGTGGGCTTAGATTTAGAAAAGACTAATTGATATTGGGGTACCTGGAGGCTTAGTTGGTTAAGTGTCTGACTCTTGGTTTCAGCTCAGGTCATGATCTCAAGGAGGGGGGATTGAGCCCTGCATCAGGCTATGCATTGAGCATGGAGCCTGCTTAAGATTCTTTCTCTCTCTCTTTCAATCTCTCTTTCTCTCTCTTTCTCTCTCTGACTGCCCTCTCCCCATTTATGCTCTCTCTCTAAAAAAATAAAATTTAAGGGTATCTGTGTGGCTCAGCCAGTTAGTCAGGTCATGATCTCATGGTTCTCAAGTTTAACCCCCTTATTGGGGCCTGTGCTGACAGCTCAGAGCCTGGAGCCTGTTTCAGATTCTGTGTTTCCCTCTCTCTCTGCCCCTCCCCTTCTTGTACTCTCTCTCTCTCAAATAAATAAATAAATATTCATTTTTTTCAAAAAAATGAAAACTAAATAATTTTTTTTAAAAAGACTATAATTGGTTACTTTACTCTGATAATTTTAACATGTTCTTGATTTGACAGGATTGACAAAGCCAAAACGATGTCCCTGATTCTCCATGCAGCAGACATAAGCCACCCAGCCAAATCCTGGCAGTTGCACCACCGATGGACCATGGCCCTGATGGAGGAGTTTTTCCTACAGGTGCCTCTTTCACACTATGTACACATGATTTTGGAAATAGTGACTACACGTATTGACATGCACCTTTTTCTGTATAGAATCCAGGGCTTGTGACTTACTATCATCAGCTGACCACAGCATATTCTTGGGACTCTAAGCAGAATTTATTAATCTCCCAGATAAATGTGTTTCATAATCCTACATAGTATAATAAGTGTTTTAAAAGAGAGTCAAGTGTTGGATCTCAGATGCCACTCTTAGGAAAGAAAGAAGGAGCTGTTGTCTGCTGTTAAGAGGTAAAATGTTAGAGTAGAAATGTCAAGTATCTTTTATCATAAAATAGGAACAGGGAGAATATACAGCACTGCCGTGTACATCTTGTTGGTTAAACTTAGTCATATGTGCATATTTGCAAGGGAGGCTGAGAAATACAGTTTTGTGTTAGGTGGATGTGTGTTTTAGTAACTGGATTGTTGTATGAAAAAGCAAGCCTAGACATGGGGACTGGCCAACGGTCTCTACCACAAGTGTTCATTTTTAAATAGTATCCACTCCTACCTGAGGTACCATAATACAAATGTGATGCTAACCATCCAGAGTTAGCATCAGATCCCACAAGTTAAAGCCTCAGTCTCCCATAAGACTAGCTCCATGTCAGATGCCAACCCCAAGTGGGGTCACAGGACCCCAGCCCTTCTGACCACTGGTTATAAATTCAGCATTCCCATGGCCCACCTCAGGTCTGACAGTTTGTTACAATGATTCAAAGAACTCAAGAAAGTTACAGTTTTAATTATAAAGAATACAATAAGAAATGGCCAATTGACATTATACCTATTCGGAAGACATAAAGACCAAATATATTACTATATTTGGATGACACTGACTTCTGTCTCCCATTGTCAATGGACATGCTATATAGTTTCACTTTGAAATAGCATCGCATGGTCCTAGAGAAAGTTACTCAGTAACTTCTTCCAAATTTAAGTATTTTCATACTAAAAATAGTTTTAAAACTATTTTAGTGCATTTTATGGTAAAACACACACACATACAAATGTTAAAACTATCCAGTTAAAACTGGAAAGGACTGTGTGCTATAGCGAATTAAAAATTATACTTTCATGTACTCAACCAAACACTGGTCAGAAAATGGTAAATATAAAGAGAACTTAGAGATCTTTAAGAACAATTTTCTCATATTAGAAATGAAGGAACAGAAACATGAAAAGATAGAATGAGTTTGCTCACGTTAAGACAAAATGTTTACATATTTTAAATGATCATGAAACCACAGCATGTGAAGTTTTGTGGGATGTAGCTGAAGCAATGCTTAGAGGAAATTTTATAGCTTTTTATGCTCATATTAGAAAAGGGCAAAGTATTTATATCAATAATTTGAAGAAGGTAGGGAAATAAAGCCAAAACAAGTTGATGGAAGGAAGTAACAAATATAAAAGCAGAGATCAATGAAATAAAACAAAACAGCAGCAGAAATTAACAAGGAAAGCAGTTTGTTCTCAGAAAAAATAATAAAATCACTAGCAAGTTTTAAAAGAGAGGAAAAAAAACGGAGGTGCCTGGGTAGCTGAGTTGGTTAAGCATCAGACTTTAGTTTTGGCTTGAGTCATTTTCTTGGGGTTTGTGAGTTCAAGTCCCACATCAGGATCTGAGGTGACAGCGGGGAATCTGCTTGGAATTCTTTCTCTCCTCTTTTCTCTCTGCCCCTCTCTCACTCTCTTTTTCTCTGAAAATAAATAAATAAACTTAAAAATGTTTTTAAAAAAGAAAAAGAAAAAACACAAATTATAAGTAAAAGAAGGATTACTATTATGGGCCCTACATGTAACAAAAGGGTAAGGAATTTTAGACATAATTTATGTCAATATATTTGGCAACTTAGAAGAAATTGTCAAATTCTTGACCTATGTAATATATTTGCATATAAATATATTTTACAATTTATATATTTGTAAAGATATATGTATATAAATATATTTTATATTTTATATATTTACAAATATATAAAATACCAAAACAAACACAAGAAAAATTATAATTTTTAAACATTGAATTTATATTTTAAACTCTACCCATTGAAAAAACTTCAGGCTTAGATGGTTTCAATTCTTAATTCTTATTTCAATTCAGATGAGATATGTTGAGTTCTTTCAAACTTTTAAGAAAGAAATAATGCCAGTCTCATACAAATTATTTCATAACACAGAGCGAGAGGAAAATTGTGAGTATAGCCCTGACAAAACCTGACAAAGATTTTGCAAGTAAAGGAAATTATACACCCATATCTGTCATGAACCTAAATGGAAAATTCCTTTAAATGTTAGTAAATCCAATCTAGCAGTATAGTAAAGGAGTGCATATTATGATTTAAGTAAAAAAATTATTTAAAAATAATTTACTATATTAAAAAAAATCCTACTATTGTCTCTATAGATGCAGAAAAAGTATTTGACAAAGTTCAAAAGACACTAATTACAAAAAAATTTCTGGGGGCGCCTGGGTGGCTCAGTCAGGTGAGCATCCGACTTCAGCTCAGGTCATGATCTCACAGTTTGTGGGTTTGAGCCCCGCGTCTGAGCTGGCAGCTCAGAGCCTGGAGCCTGCTTCTGATTCTGTGTGTCCCTCTCTCTCTGCCCCTCCCCTGCTCATGATCTGTCTCTCAAAGATAAATAAATGTTAAAGAGAATTTTTTTTAATTCCCTTAAAAAATTTTTCTGCAAACTAGAAATAGGAGACCCCCTCCCAATGTGGTAAAAGGTGTCTATAACTTACATATTTCCTGGTGAATACTGAACACTTTCATGCTAAGTTCCAGATATCTGCTCTTACCACTTCCTTTCAACATTGCATTTAAATCTCTAGCCATTGCAATATGTAGAAGAAGAAAAAGAATAGATTGCATAAGAATAAAAAGAACTGTCTTTATTTGCATAAATATAAGCTTCTACATAGAAAACTTGAGGAATCTATAAAAAGCTACTAGAACTGATAAATGAGTTTAATAGGGTTATAGGATCAATTGCAGTTCTCTATATTATCAACAGACAACTTGAAAATAAAAATTTAAATACAATATGACTTATAATAGCATAATTTTTTTTAAATGTGGGAATAAATTTAATTAAATGCATATAATGCCTGAACACTGAAAACCACAGAATATTGTTGAGAGAAGATCTTTAGAGACCTGTCTATGTAGATTGAAAGATATACCATGTTATGGATTAAAAGATTCTATATTGTTAAAATGTCAATTCAATATTGTTAAGATGAGGCACCTGGGTGCCTCAGTTGGCTAAGTATCTGACTTCAGCTCAGGTCATGATCTCATGGTTCGTGAATTTGAGCCCCACATTGGGCTATCTGCTGTCAGCATAGAACATGCTTCAGATCCTCTGTTCCCCTCTCTCTGCACATCTGCCCACTCTCTCTCTCAAAATAAATAAACCTTAAAAATTTTTTAAAGATGTCAATTCTTCCAAAATTGATTAATATACCTAGCATAATTCTTATCAAAAACAGTTAACTCACTTCTTTGTAGTAATTGAAAGAAGAGCTGCTCCCAAAATTGACATGGAAATGTAAGAATCTAGATATAGTCAAAACAATTTTTAAAAAGACTAAGAAAGTTGGACAATTTACACCTTCTTATCACATGACTTAGTAGAAAGTTAAAGTCATCAAAGCAGTGCGTTATAACATGGAGACAGGCAAATAGATCAGTAAAATAGAATAGTGATTTCAGAAATAATCCCATATTTATATGGTCATTGATTTTCTATGAAAGCAGTAAGATTGTTAAATGAAGAAAAGAAAGTTAATAAATGACAATGGACTGATACTATTAAATATATAGGAGAAAAAGAATCTTGTCGCTTACCTACACCATATATAAATATTAATTCATGATTGACCCCAGCCTTAACACAAAACCTAAAACTATGAAGTTTCTAGAGGAAAATTCAGGAGAATATCTCTCTAGTCTTGGGGGCAGCCAAGTATTTCTTAGAGAAGACACATAAAGCACTGCCTAAAAATGAAAAAAAAAAGTGTAAAGTGGAAAAGAACAAATTTTAAAACTTCTCTTCCAAAAATACCATTAAGGCAAGCCATAGAGTGAGAGAAAATACTTGTACTACTAACGTCTGTCCAAGGGCTTGTTCACAAATTGCATAAACTACAAATCTGTAATGAAAAAGTCAGTCTAATTTGATCAGCCACCTCATTAAAAATACACAAATTGGTAATAAATACATACAAATATGCTCATTATCATTGCTTATCAAATAATTGCACATTGAAATCACAATAAGATACGTCTACATCCTTACCGTAATAACCAAAATTAAAAGGATTGAAAATATTACATGTTTTTGATTATATGGAGCAACTGGAAATATCAGGCATTGCTGGTAGGAATATAAATAATTACAACCCATCTAAAAACTACTAGTTAGCATCCATGAAATTTAATGAACTAACATGAAACATAATATCCTCATGACACAGGATGCCAACCCACAAGTGTATAACTCAGATAAATTAGTGCTTATGCCCACCAAATATAAAGTAGTCATAACATTATTATTGATTATAGCCCAGTACTAGAAATAGTCCAAAGTTGCATCAAAAATAGAAATGAATAAATAAATCATGGTATAGTCATACGATAGAATAGCACGGTACAGTCATACGATAGAATAGCACGGTACAGTCATACGATAGAATACCGTGGTACAGTCATACGATAGAATACCGTGGTACAGTCATACGGTAGAATACCGTGGTACAGTCATACGATAGAATACCGTGGTATAGTCATACGATAGAATACTGTGCAACAGTAAAAAATGGACTAATAATACAAACAACAGTAAATCTCAGAAAAACCATACTGTATGATTCCATTTATATGAAATTCAAAATTGGCAAAATTAATCTATGATAAGTAAAATCTAAACAATGGGTTCCAGTAGGAGGTGAGCTTCACTGCAAAAAGTTAAGGGAATTTCTGGAAGTGATGGAAATGTTTTATATCTTGAGTGTTAATTATACAAATATGTTCATAATTTATGCATTTAAATTTTGTGCATAAAATTTTCCTTGATTTAAGAAAGAATATAGCAGAATCACTTAAAGAACTCTAAAAGGGGCTTCCGGATGGCTCATTCCAACTTTGGCTCAGGTCATGATCTGTGGGTTTGAGCCCCACATCGGGCTCTGTCCTGACAGCTCAGAGCCTGGAGCCTGCTTTGGGTTCTATGTCTCCCTCTCTCTCTGTCCCTCTCTCACTATGCTCTGTCTCTCTTTTTCTCTCAAAAATAAATAAACATTAAAAATTTTTTAAACATAATTTTAAAATAAACCTGTGAATACAAGTCTGCAAAAAATAGAGACTCTTAAAAATTACTGTTAAATATCCAAATAGTACCGTGACTTATATTATCCCTGTCTTTTATTAATTTCAAACCAGTCAAAGAATACCTGACAGAATCATGAGAATAATGAATTTAGTGAAATTGAGTCTAGATGTTTATGAGATTCATTATCTTATTTTTGAATTTTCTAGAAAGGTGACTAATACTAATAATGAAGCTTCTAGCACACAGTGATTTTTGACATCTGAAATTCAGGATAGAGGCAAACCGTTCCATAAGGCTACTTAGCCCCTCTGTCATTCTCATTGCCTGATAAACAGTGACTCAGATATCTAAATAGAGATAAAAATGCATGCAACACAAAAGGTCAAGTCTTGGAATAGGTATAACATCATGATATTTGGCATGTTTTTGTGATCTGAATATTTCAAACTGTGTTACTTAGAGTAGGAAAATGTCAGGGTTTTGGTTTGTTTTTGACACACACACACATTATCCCTGCTGGCATTCCCTCTTCAATTATGAAATTCCTTTCAGATTGTAATAAGTTGATTTAGGATTTGAGCTTTAAATGATGATGAATCTTATATTTCTCAGTCTCTGAGCTTTTAAAAGTAAGTGACTTTCAAATCCCCTTTAGAAACATATGGAGCAAAACAAGAGAATGTGGCGTGAAAGGTCAAAACAAGTGAGTCTGTACTACCAACAAACACGGTTACAAGCAAAACAAGTTTATCTTTATGAGACTTATGCTAATATATGATATTGATGCCAACAGCTAAAATATTTTCGTGCATTCAGTTAACTAAATGAACCTCACAGTAATCTTACTCTTTGCCATATCCCATATTTTAGCCCTTTGGAGGTGCACATGTGTATGTGCATGGATGCACATATAAATATATACACACAGAAATGTATATGTATATATATGTGTGTGTGTATGTACATATATATATATATTTGAGCTTTTAATGATGATGAATCTTATATTTCTCAGTCTCTGAACTTTTAAAAGTAAGTGACTTTCAAATCCCCTTTAGAAACATATATATATATATACATATATATATATATGTACGTACACACACACACACACACACATACATATGACTTAATGTTTCAGAATAATCCAGAGGTATTTTGATATGTGTTGACTTCTAAGTCAATTTCTTATTAATTTGTCTACTGAGGTCATCTTATCTAACAAAAGGGCCTAAAAGACATTAAGAATTTTTAAATCACAACATATTTCTGGAGGACAAATCAATGCAGACCAAGTTATTTACGTCATCCTTTAAAATTTCTTCAATGTTACCCCAACTCTTGGTATAGTTTTCAGTATGCCTTCTAAAGCCACAGGAATTGTAGCCTGAAGGCATCAGCATTGTATCCAGAATTTGCAGCTTTGAGGAACTCTTTTGGCAGAGTGTCTAGTAAGCAACTGATAGTAAAGCAGGTCCTCATCGGCAACACGATTTTGATATTCACCAATAAAGTTAATGTTCTCTCCTCAGGTGTTCATGTAGGTCAAACCAGTTGTCTGTGCTCTCTGACTGTGCTGTGTGGATTTGGAAGATGCTCCCTTCATTACAACTATGACTGATAGGACAGAGAGATTAGAGATGTAGGGACCAGTAAAGAAAATACACATTAGTAAAGGAAGACAGGATTTTGCTTTTTATTCTCATCTTGAACAGACAGAAGTTAGCAAAATAACAAGTTAATGAAAATAATGTTAAAAGAAACACTGCTACTAAAATTTGTTTATGTTTCATAGTATATGAACCCAATAACTAAGTAATTTTTTTCCTTTTCCAATTAGTTGTTTTGTGACACATGAAAAAAAATCAACATTTACGTAAAATCTACATTTACCAATAGGTATTACCTTTTCAAACAGGGAGAAACAAACAATTGGCATTACAAGTTTGGGGGAGGTCAGGGCAAAAGGGTTATTTTATCCTAAATTGTATACTGTTAGGCCCCTTTATGTTCTTCAGAATTACTACAAGTAGTGTGAAGTGTATTATTTCAAAATAGATTGTATTCTCATATTAACACAAATGTATTTAGTTAGGGCTTCCTCAGCCAAGGATCTGGCATCAAAAATTCAGACACAGTCCCTCAAATATTCACAAATATAAAGAACCATAGCTATGAGTCAGTACAATAACTTAAACTTTAAAAATCAAAGCTCATAGTTTTAAGAGGTATCCAAGGATACTAATGTCCTATAAAATATTTATAACTCACAAAAATACAATTATACAATTTAAATTTTGCTGAAAGTGAATATGTTAGCTATAGTAATCATTAAACATTTAAACAGTTTTGATGGCTTCCTAGAATTTAGAAGGGCCAATTTTAGCAGGAATGAAGGAAAGTAATTATATGGCCTAAATCCTTTGAAGAAGTTTTTCAAAGAAGGCTAAACTATTGCTTCTTCCCCTTTTCCCTCAGTTAAATGTCCTTATAGAACTTGTGACCCCTCAAATTCACCCTTGGCCTTGTAGTGGCCTCAAAGTCTGTGATCAGGAGCTTCCTATATGTTTGTTGTTTGTGTTGTTTGTGGGATTAAAACTTTGGTTTCAATGCAAGAAGCTTTCTCAAGATTTCTTTACTTCACCCTTTTCTACCATCTTCAGTGTTTGAAAGCTATAGAAATTGCTTTGACTTCACATAAAATGCAAAAAAAAAAGGAAAAAAAATGTGCCATGAAGTCCCTGGATTTGACACCTTGTTGACATCTACCAGAGCATTTCACACTGTTAGGGAAGCATAAAAGTAATTACTGGTCTTTGTCATGGCCTTTTAAAGAAGCAACCTCAAGGAGAGGGGCACTTCTGGGGAAGAGCACCGGGTGTTATATAGAAACCTTGGCAATAAACTATTTAAAAAAAATAAAGAAGAAACCTCAGACGCCTCCCAGAGCATTGCTGAGACAGACACAAGTCTGAGCACATCAGGCTGCCTTGTGCTTCCTTGTTGCTGGGGTCACTTTCTCCCCTTCCCCACCTGCAGAGTCATCCCCAAGAACAGATGCAGGGATCCAGGTGCGCAATTGGGTGACATGGGTTGAGGTTGGCGGCCTTAGGGCCCTGTAATTTTATTTCAACCACTGTACAAATCAGTATACCAGAACATATGTTTATTTGGTATTTTACTTATTTTTGAAAGTATATTTTGGCTTCCTGAAGGCAGCAACTTCAAATGAAAGCACATCCTCCAAGAAAAAACTAGATGACTTATACAATGTGTGTTGCCTTGACACCTGATTTTATCTTGATGGAAAGCAAATGCTCCCTATTCAGGAACACAATAGGGAAAATTTTAATGTTTATCAAATTTATACTCAGGAGTCCCAACTTTCTCTTTACATATCTTTCCCTCCCCCTAGTAGTACTCCCCTGTCTTACTGGGTTTGTGGTGCTCTCATAGTCTAGCTATAGAGTCTCCTACTAATGTAGCCCTGATGGCCTTAATTCACCCTAAAGAATAACACTTTGAAATATTTATAAATAAATTAAATAATTAATGTGCTTTAGTATTCAATGTGCTTTAGCAGTGGAAATTTATTATCCTAATTCAATTGTGGGATAGAAGAAGCAAATAGAATATAAAATTTATCTCTCCAAATATAGAATGGTGGACCCTATATGTATATCTGTCAAATGCCTAGGTCCTATATGAAAATGTTGCCATCTAGCATTATACAAAATTTAGCTCATGGAAGGCAAATCATCACAAATGCCTTTTTCAGGCTGAAATTATCATTTTTAGATCAAATAAAGAATTTCCCTTAAATAGTATAAAAATACACGTTAAAATATCAGATAGCCGCCCCCCTAATCAATAAAACCAGTTATATCTGCAAAGATCAGATAAGTATCTACAATATCACATTTCTCATGAAGTCTATGAGGAGCTTTATTTGTATTTTAACAATAGCAATATTATTACTTATATTTTAGAATAAACTGATATTGTTCTTGCACCTTATTCTCAATACATTAAAAATCAAAAGCATAGTCTTCAATACAGCCCTCATTAAGATTGCCTTATTTTTATTCGTGGCACCAAAGACTCCTTTTCATTCAGGTTTGAAGCCCTATAGGGATCTTTAATTCACTTCAAGCCATCCCTCACACCGCCAACAAATCAATCTTTTAAAAGTAAAAGTCCTGTCATGTCAATTTCCCACTAGAAAACCGGGGTGGGGGTGGTAAGGAAGGGGGCAGGGAGCCAATGCCTCTCTGTTGCTCGATTAAGTACCAATCCTTTATCCTGTGGTTAAAAACCATCCAAGGTATGCATTAGACATTATAAATACCTCACAGCTATGTATCTTTGCTATTATGAAGTATGGTTCTTTCTAAAAATAACTGAATTCCAGTATGATAACATACAATGTTATATGAACTTCAGGTATACAATATAGTGATTCAACACTTCTATGCGGAACTCAGTGCTCATCATGATAAGTATACTCTTAATCCTTTTCACCTATATGAAGTGTGGTTCTTATTAGCTAATATTTAATGACCATTTACTAAATATTAGGCAGTGTAGCCTTCACATAAATTATCTTCAATAACCTCAGGATAGTCTTACTAGGTAGATACTATTATATCTTTATTTCTAACATGAGTTAGCCAAAATTACCAAGTGAGGTAACATATGAAGAAAATTCATTTCATCAAAGTTTGTGATATGTCTGAAATAAAAGAGAGCCAAATGAACAGCAATGATTCAAGTGTATATCTTGTAACTCTAGGCTAATGGCACTAATTATTCCTTCCCCTCTGTCCCTTAAGCTGGGTGTAAATATTAACTCCAAATGTAATGGGTGTTGTTATTCTCTAAGGAAGGAGCACAGCTGCTGGGAGAGGTCACAGAAATCCAACTCCCTATTTCTCTAAGCTATGACATAGTCAGATATTCCTGTTTACAGCTACTTTGCCTACTTCTCTGGTGACCATATCCAGATTTTTCCCCAAATAATTCTGATTTCAGACTCCCTGCTTCTTATGATCAGAGGCATGGTTTTTTGGAAATGCACCAGAAAACGTTGTCAATGAACAGCTTTAAAGCCAATAAAACATATTGACACGTTATCATAAAGATCACAATGACAAGGTGTTCGAGGAAGCAGAGAAATGGAAACTCTGAGGTCCCCAACACAGGCACTGCATTGTTACATGGGCTCCACAACACAGCAAAAGTAACGGTTCCTCCCTTTTGTCCTCTGATTCAAAAACCTGACCACGTGTCCTAAATTGTGGCTTTACATAAGTCACCATGTGCTCTGTGAAGGTATCCAACCAACAGTGTAGGAGAAGATAGAGCCCAAGGCATCCTGTCAAATAGCTAGAAGATGGAGGTGAAGAGACACAAGTGAAGTAGCTTCCCTTTCTTTTGTAAACACATCCTCTTGAAAGTCAAGGAAAGAACCTATGTTTGATGTTGGATAAATCTGTGATAATAAAATTTTTCTCAAAGCAGCCACCTTTATTTTTATGAGATGAAAATCAAATTAGTTCTTGTGATGTTAAACCCAAACATATATGGAATTCTTTAACATATGTCATTAATTAACTTACTATGGATAAGATCAAATTATAAAAATCATTAGCATTTTCATCTTCTGAGAATTCATTAAAATAAAATTTTGCACACAGAACGTAAGAATGTTGAAGACATTCTTCATTTGCTGTGGGAGATTCAATTAATGGTTTGTAGGTAGAAAGATGTTTCAAAACATTCATATACTTTTGATTTCAAAAAACAGTTTAATCATGAAGTCTTCATAGTGAAGATCTGTGATGTATTTAGCATGGGGGGAAAAGAACATAAAAATCCAGAAACTTGATTGTTAATTAAATACCAAATAACACACTGAGATGAGTATTTTATGGCAATTGCAGAAAATTCCAAAGAGCAGAAGATTTGTCTCTTTATAATCAAGGGGTTGTAATACCCCTTGAGTCTCCAGGTGTTGAAGTGTTCGATTTTTTTCTTCAGCAATAAATATGTCTTCAAAAGAAGACCAAGTAAAATTACATCAACTTGAACTACAGTTTCTTGTTTTATAAAAAATAAATAAATAAATACAGAGTGCCAATTAAGAAAAGAATGATGCGGCTTTTTAAGGGTTTGTATCTAGACTGCTCATTATCTAAGTGTCTCCAGCCGAAGTCTGTACTAATGAGCTTTCCTTTCCACAGGGAGATAAAGAAGCTGAATTAGGACTTCCATTTTCCCCACTCTGTGATCGGAAGTCAACGATGGTGGCCCAGTCACAAATAGGTACTGCTGAAGAGTGGTGGTTGTGGAGGGTGGGCACAGGTGTGCCAGTGTTCAAATGGATAAGTCATGTTGTTCAAAGGGGCAAACATCCATGAGAGCCTCACTTCATACTCCTAACAAATTGGATATTTAGACTGATCTATATGGTGCTAAATAAATGATAAGGATTTTGAAAAATTCTCATGAAATGAATTCAATCAAGCAGTAGTAGTAAATGTAATTGTTATTCTATGTATAACCTTCTTACAAATGATGGACTTCCTTTTTTTAATGTTTTATTAATTTTTGATACAGAGAGAGACAGAGCATGAGAGGGGGAGGGGCAGAGAGAGGAAGACACAGAATCAGAAGCAGACTCCAGGCCCTGAGCTTATCAGCACAGAGCCTGACATGGGGCTCGAACCCACGAACATGAGATCATGACCTGAGCCAAAGTCGGAGGCTCAACCGACTGAGCCACCCAGGCGCCCCCCTTCCTTCTTGTTTAAGAGACAGCTTTTTTTTGTATTGTGTTGGTGATTATTGTAATCTGTGAGTTAATCCTTTGTGTATAGAACAGTCAATGAAAATATGAATATATCTGTCCTGTTATCACTAAGTTTGAATAATATATTTAATATACTAGCTTCTATTCCTTTGGAAAAAAATTCTTATGATATAAGATGATAAACCAACAAGTTCAACCCATTATTAAAACATATGGTTGCTATGCTACATGCTCCAAATGTTTGTAATGGTTATTCCCTGAGCCAGCATCTTCATTACTGAACTGTAGGATTAATAAGCATAAGGATTGCCGCCTTACCTCTCGAGTCGCTCCAGTGCCACCCCCAACAAAGCAGAGGTTAGCTGTCAGAAAGCTTCTCGCTCTGACCTTCGCCCCTTCCCATCCAAGTTCCAACAGCTGTTTTCCCAGCCCTCATAACACTGGTACCAACGTGGTTTAGCAGCTGTGAGCATGACAGGCCACGAACCTCCTCTGGGAAGCTGGGCAGAATGGAAGTTTCTGAAGCTTGTTGCTGTAATATAAACTGCTGCCCTTGTTAGCGAAGTGACACCTCATTTGACAAGTCTCCATAACCCAGGCATTTAAAACTATAGACAGAACTTGAAATAGCCTACTGGTGGCCAATGAACATTGCTTTGAGTGGAAGGCATCAGTTAAAACACAAAACAAAGCTTTCTTGAGCTAAAAATGCACCTTGATGTATAATATGACTAATCCGGCTACTTAAAATGTGAATTATTTTATTCTGTGTAACTGATGGATGGAATACGCTTCAAATGTGATATTTCTGGGTACAATATCGCTTAAAAAGCTCCCTCCAATTTTCTCTGTATATCTGGATGATTGTCCGTAGCTCCCCTGGGTGTTTAAGGCCACAAGCACTTGATTTCCAGTGCCACACTTCTCCAGAGACACACAGTGTTGAAATGTGTACACAGTTTAGAATAGGTTGTCTCCTCCTCCACCTAAACACTGGGCATTGCCCCATTCTCTCTGTGTGTCATTTTCCATCTTGATGAGTACTTTAAATTTAAAGTCTGTATTCAATCCTGACATCTCAAGGTGGTGGAAATAATGCTGTCTCTCAGGGATGTTCCTGTTCCCTTTCCTGATTTGACAGAACACGCCCACATGCTGTGAACTAACACTTTACATCCAGAGAATAATAAACAGCAATTTGAAATATTAACACACTGGCAGGAAGCTCTGACTGATACAGTAAGAGGAAAAAAAGTGGTTGCCTTCCTGTGGCAAGAAGAAACTTCAATTATCTTCTTCCTTTGAAGCTTACATGTTATTTTTTGTTGGTCAATAATAAATTCAACAAGGAAGTAGAATCCTTTCAGAAAAGTAATGATCTCTCTCACTGAGAGAGGAAAATATAATCACTCTGGTTAGACTTGAATTTATTGTTAATAAGAGGATAAAACTGAATGTTAAATAGGAAAGCCAATATACTTATCAAGCTTAAATTGCTTCACTTCCACTGCTTGAGAGACTATTTTATAGAGCTATTTAAACTATCTCTAAAGATTATGTTACTGGATTAAAAATAATTTCAAGGGGTAAACTGAACCAGTATGTAGTAGACATTTTCTATTAGATGCATTAGACTATTCATTATTACAGATTTTAAAATTCGTAAAATTGTTTCAATTTATTTATGTATTTAATTAATTAATTTATTTATTTTGCATTTGTAGGTTTCATTGATTTCATAGTAGAGCCAACATTTTCTCTTCTGACAGACTCAACAGAGAAAATTATTACTCCTCTTATAGAGGAAGCCTCAAAAGCAGAAACTGCTTCCTATGGGTCAAGCAGGTTTGGCATTTTCTCTTTTTTGCATATTTTTTTATCTTTGTGATGTTTAATAACCTCTTATGATTATCTTCATTTTCTCTTATAGCTTGATTAGAAATTCTTAGAATTATTGGATAGCATTGCCACCTAGTGGCTCTATATTATATTGCATCTGCTTTTGAAATTCCTTTCATGTCCCCTGCAAAATATATCAAAGTACTAATTAATGAGTATCACGCATTCGATACCAGAAGAATGAAAATATATGAATTTTTGTGAAAATGTATGTATAGTGTTTTGTATATTAATATATATAGTTTTGCTGTTTTGCTTACAAACAAGCCAATTACATCCCACTATAGAACTAGAGAGATGCCTAAATCAAAATAAACCTTGTGGATGATGTGAGTATACAGACCTGTATAGCATCCAGCAGTAACAGTAGCATCCACTATATATGCAATCACAGTATTTCAAGCTAAACATTTTTTATTGATAAATTTGTTAAGGGGTATTATTTAAAACTCCAGTTGTAGACTAATCGTGCTAAATTCTTGTCTATCTGAACACACAACTTTTCCTAACAGAACAAAGACAGGCTTCCAAAATGTTGCGCCAGTGCAGAAGTTGAGGCAATGTTCTCCTGAGTAAGATTCACGTTAGCCCCACTTAGGGCTCCAGAATCGTGATGCCGCATTAGTGATGTTCACCCGTGAACTCACCACCGAGTCAGCTCACCTCAAGTATCTACTGTGCTAATGAGGCTGAGCCACCTTATAATGTAAGAGTGCTCCAACCTGCTGCTCTGGGAGTCCTTGACCGACCCAGGGAGTTCAGACAAAGTTCTGGCCCTTTTCCTGAACGGAGAAAAGGACGGATGTGAGCAGCGCTGACACATGCTCAAAACTGGGCTGAGCACCTACCGTAGTATTTCTGCAGTTGGCTTTGGAAAATGTTTCAGGCTTTGCTCCCTCATTCCATATCTTGACCTTGGCATTTTCTGGGGTTTTTTTTTTTTTGGTTGGTACTATTGGTTGTTACTATTAGCTTATGCATCTTTATTGGGTTTACGATTTGTTTAGACGATCAAATATGAAGGGCACCATGAATGATGGAACCTATTCCCCAGACTACTCCCTTGCAAGCGTGGACCTGAAGAGCTTCAAAAACAACTTGGTGGACATCATCCAGCAGAACAAAGAGAGGTGGAAAGAGTTAGCTGCACAAGGTATGGTTGTTGATGAAGCCTTTCTATTACTCTGTCTTTTTCTGTCTTAACTCTTCCTCAGGGATTTGGGATTTTTCCCTTCTAGATTTCTTCTTTTATGAAATACACAAGCCTTTGGTGGTGCTTGGAATATGGCTACCCTTTGATTATTCTTCACAAGGTTGGCTTATCTGTTAAAGAGGTTCTGCTCTGTTTATGTCACATGGACGGCAGAAATCTGTCTCAGTGGGTGGCAGTGACATCAGTGCAAAGGATGGGCCACCAAGAAAATGGTGACAAAACTTTATGTGGCAGATTAACCTCCTATTCATTTCTAGAAGTGCTTTTGAGCCTGTGTTTTTGGCTTTGCAAGTGGCTTTTGTGTTGCATTAGGAAAGTAACACTCAGTGTTAGAGGTTTGGGTTATTTTGTTTGTTTGTTTGTTGTTTTTTCGTTTTACTAAGTTACTTCTTTGGGTGACAGTTCCATTCATGCGTTGGAAGGAATCATTTGTAAAGTTACCCTTAAAAGAAAAAGAAATAGGAAGCTAGGGTTAGGCATTTCTGACATGTTTTCTGATTCAAGTAAATTCCTTGATTTTGTTTACGAGGTATGTGAATTTCTATCAGTCATTATCTTTGTGCAGAAAATTAGCTTTCTGATTTCGAATGTGGCCCCTGTCTCCCCTCACGCTCGCCCCCATCCGTAGCCTGTGTCTCTCAGGTGCTGTGCTCCCTGCACGGTGGCTCTGGCAGGTTCTTGAAATACTCTCAGAGCTTTTGCAACGATTGTTTCTTCAGCCAGGGATTCTCCCCGTAGACCTTTCTACAAGGCTGAGAGTCCTCCTTGGCTAGCAGTTTATAGTCTGTGTTTATTTTTATTTTGAAAAACAACACTTAAGTAACTCAATTTTCACATGGACCTTATAAGGTATATACTATTATTATTCCCATTGTATAGATAAGGAAACTGAGGCAGAACACAGTGATATGACTTGCCCCAAATCCCACAGCTAGTAAATGAAGAAGCTAGAACTCTTTCTTTCCAAATGCAGTGCTCTAAAGCTTCGGTAGGCAGCTCTGCTGGAAGGCTGGACCATGACAAGTAATGTCTGTCATCTGTCCTATTCTTCCCCGATGAAGGCCCAGTTCAGTCACTTCAAAATGGTATCACTAGTTCATAATCAATAATATTTATTTATTCCTTTTTAAGTTTATCACTAACTTATGATTCACAAAAGTTGGGACATGGTCTGTTGTGTTTTCCAGTATATCCTTAGCTCCTAGCACAGCGTTGGGCATAAAATAGGCACTCAGGATACATTCGTTTAATTAAATAAGTACTTAATGGTGTCACATTATATCTCCACCTCTGCTATTAGAAAAGAAAAGAAATACCATTCTAATGTCTTCATCTGACTGTGAAACTCACATTTTCCTAAAAGTCTGATCTTAGTTGAAAAGACATAGAGTTTTCCAGGAGTTGATGGCTCTATATAACTATTACGAGGGCCACTTCCTGTATTCACACAGCACCCCCCCCCACACAGAATATTCCTGCGCTTAATTAAATCCTCTACTATCATCCTCTTTAAGTTTGTAAAACTTTTTGAACCTCAGTTTTATTTTATATGGGAACCTGTAATTATGTAGCTAGTCTTAGCCATAACAGAGGGTCTTTATAATACATTATTGTCACTCAATAAAGAATATAACACAACATAAGACCCAGATGACCATACTAAAATATTTTGATTCCATTTAATTGGAGACTTCAAATGATTAGAATTTCCCCTCTCTATGGACAAATTACGGAAGCGCTATAAGATGTAAATCCCCAAACTATAGTCCATTTGAAAACAGGAACAATTTCTATCTCATTGTCATGATTTTCTCAGAGCTAGTGTGTCCCTGGAATACTGTAGATGCTTTAAAATTATGTAGTGAGGATAGTTTTGAATGAATAAATAAATAAATGAATACTTAAATTCCACTTTGAATGTATTTATTCAGAAAAGAAAACAAATAGATATATTAGATTTTCAGCGATGGAAGGAAGAAAGGAGGGAAGTAAGAATTCTGAAATCCCTCCCGTGTTCCAGGCATGTGACGTGAATTCTCCTATTTCCTCCTGCAACATCTTTCCTAACTAGAGGTAATTACTCTCACTTTCTTTATATGGAGACCGAGGATCACACAGCTTCTAAGCACTAGAGTCAAAACTGTTCTGATGGTTTACCTGTTTTCCCCACTGTACACTAGTACCTCTTTCAAAAAAGTTTGGAAAAGTTCATTTGAAGCCTTTATCTTCAATGAACTCAAAAAATCCAGTTGAACAAAACACCCTCTCCTCTAAGAAAGTTTTAATAAAAATAAGCAACACTACACTCCAAACACTACCCACTACCTGGAACATATTTATCATAAACCTGTGAAGGAAAACTCTTTATCAGAATTGGACTAGGGACTGTAATTGCTCCCTTTTTAATAAACTTTCTGGCACTGTGCTCTCCTGAAAATTTTGTTGCACACAGACAGTAAACTTTAGATCTATATAAAGTTCTCAATTTATATTTCTGTAATTCAGTGAGAATATCTGAATCTTATAGTTAGATAAGATAGAACCAAGATTTGAACACAGGCAGCCTGGCTTTAGCAAATTAGGACCATAGATCATTTTGATAATATAATTTCCAAAGGGTGGTTGTATAGGGTACACACAGTTTGAGTAAAGCTATTTCCAAGGCAATGGTGAACTAGATAAGCTTAAAGGCATATCTCATGGTAAGAAAATAATAAATAAAATGCAGGGTGAAATATTGCTAACAAGAAATTGACAGAGACAGTGCTTCAAGAACTATCTCCCTGTCTCCATATCTGTAACAAGTAATGAAGAGTACTTTGCTTTCAGAAAAAAAAAAAAAAAAAAGAAGGAAAAAAGAGAAACTGGTGCCCTCAGAACCTGTCCAAACAAAAATAAAACTGAAATTCAGAGAGATAAAGAAACTTGGAGCCACAATCTCTCTGGGGGGCATCTGCTCACCTTTGCCGGAGTCCTGGGTTTGCAGACTGAATTGACCAACACACAGGGTTTAAGCCAGAGTGCAAATATGATTCTAACTTTAAAAATTGCTAATGCAACTCACCATATTAAGGATCAAAGGATAAAAACCTAAGATCTTAATAAATGTAGAAAGAACATTAAGGAAAATTCAGTATTAATTCATTATAAAAATTACTAAAATTAGAGGAGCCTTTTTAATCTAGTATATCTGTTTTCCTGCTTTTCTTGCCTTCATTTTTATGGCTTGGGTTGTTTCTTTTTTCCATTTCAATTCATTTCCTTAATGGTGTGATATATTTACACTTTATTCTTATTATTGTCATAATCAATTAAAAAATTTTAAGTGCATAATCAATTGTAGGTAACGATGAAGTTAATAACTTTACTCTTCCACAAGGTAACACAAAACCTTAGAAAACTTTGTCTCTGATGTTTAAAAATGTTTTTAAATAGATTTTGTATTTACTAGTTAAAATTTAAAACTTGTCCAAAAACTTTAAAACATATACTTGAAATTCAATAATATAAGGACAACAGTTTTTTAAGAACGTTTTCAAAAACCAAGATAGTGCAAGATGACTTTCTCAAGGTCTGCTGCACACATGCATAGTTCCTCCGCTGGCCCGAGATTGGAGAGAGCTATCTCAGACTTGCCATGGCTCTTCAACTGTTGGGAATTCTCTTTGAAATTCTGCTCGTCTACCAGTTACCTCAAACTTGGACTGCAGTCTCAGGCTTGCAAAGCTGTGGGTTTTCCCCACTTATTCTAAACCCAATCCACTGTTTTTACATTGTAGAAATCAGGGGGTTTTGCCCTCTGCTTCTATCCCAAACTGAGTGTACCACCTCTGGCAGCAAAACTGGTTTCCTGTGCCATTCTCAAGTCGAGGTGGCAGGGAGGTTTCGAGTAGCTCCAGGCAAAACGGTCACGGATACTTGTTTTCCTTATCTGAATCTCTAGCAGTTTTTCAATAAATGCTTCTTAAATTGTTGTGTTCCTTGGTTGATTTCCATTGTGATGGAATCGTTTTTGTTAATGTTTTCAAATTGCATAATTGTTTTCTGTGGAGAGGAAACACTCGACCCTTTTATGTCACTAGAACAGTAAGTCTTCTTTCTCCAAATTGGCATTTAGGAGTTATATGAGTTGATTTGTAGAATCTGCTTAGAAGTGCCTAGAATAGGGGCATCTGGGTGGCTCAGTCAGTTGAGCATCTGACTTTAGCTCAGGTCATGATCTCATAGTTTGTGAGTTGGAACACCATGTCAGGCTCCATGCTGACAGCTCATAGCCTAGAGCCTGCTTTGGATTCTGTGTCTCCTCTCTCTGCCCCTTCCCCACCAATGCACGCCGTGTCTCTCTCTCTCTCTCTCTCTCTCTCTCTCTCTCTCTCTCTCTCTCTCTCTCTCTCTTTCTCTCTCTCTCAAAAATAAACATTTAAAAAAATTTAAAAAAAGAAGTACCTAGAATAGTAGCATTATATGAGTTGACTATTATTATTTACTGTACTTCTGTTGTGTTCTAGGAATTAGGGAGATAGTAAGAAGAGAGAGAGAGAGAGAGAGAGAGAGAGAGAGAGAGAGAGAGGGAGAATAATCCCTCCATTTATGAAAGAAGGTGTGGGAGTTGGGAGCAGGATTGCAGTTTTAAGGTGGTCAGGAAAGGCTTTCTTGAGGAAGTTATTATTTAATTAAATACATGAAGGAGATTAGAAAGAGCAATAGGGAGGTGTGAGGGGAATACATTTTCAGAGGAAATGATCAGCACAATACCTGGGAGGTGAAGATTGCCTGACATGCAAAAACTAACAGGAGGTGAGTGAAACAGGAAGATCCGGCAAGTAGGAGTAATGTAGGCAGTGTGACAAATGGATAACATGGTGCCACATCATTGGTTTTGGCTCAAGAGAGATAGGAAAACAAAAGCACTTTGAAGAAGAAAAATAAAATGATCTGAAGTTTTAAAAGGTTCACAGTGGCTACATAATGGAAAATATTGTTTGGGAGACAGAAATGGAAACGGGGGAGAGAAAGGAGGCTATGGTTTAAAACACAGGAGAAGGATGGAGGCTTAGAGCAGGTAGTACTGATGGAGGAAGACGTGTCTAAATTCTAGGGGGCTGAAGATGGCGACTCGCATGAGAAAGCATGAGCAGGAAAGGAAAGCAACAGGAGATCAGATGCTGGATATATTTTGAAAGTAGAGCTGATACGATTTGTTAAGTGATTATATCTGGAGTATGAAATTTAAAAAGAATCAAGACTAATGCCAGAGTTTTTGGTTTCTTATGCATTAATTATATATGTATATTTATAGAATCATTCTGCAGAAATATTTGGCATTCTCTAGCAAAGCCAAAGATGCACGTGCCATGTTTTCCAATAATTTGACTTCTGTATTTTTAACCTAGAGAAATTTTTGCCCACGTGCATCAGAAGACTCAAACAAAATATTCACTATAACATTGTTCTTGAGAGCAAAACAAAAAACAGAAAACTCAAAACAACCGTAAAATGGATTCACAAGCTGTGGTGTATTCATATTATGGAAAAGCATACAACTGTAAGATAGACGAACTTTAGTTGTGAGTCACAACAGAGGTAGAAGACACAAATAATATTAAGCAAAATACACAAGCTGCCGCAATAGAGCAAGATGCGATTTATAGAAAAAATTTAAAAACCCATAAACTAAATAATGGGTTTTAGAATACACTTATGATAAAACAAAACAAAGGGGAAAGTATTCAGAATGGTTGTGAGGAACAATGGAGCCCTTGTAGTATTTTATCTCTCAGGTTGGGTTCTACCAAACAAAAATTCATTTTGTGATTATGGTTATACCTGCCATATATACTTTATATATGTAACTATACCCCATTTATATGAATAGAATATTTTATAATAAAAAAGAAAACTGTGGTCTGGTACAAAAATACATCCACTAAAATGGTCATCAATTTTAAAGCCAGTGTGTGTCAGATGCTGCCATTGTAATTTCCTGTGGTCTTAAATACACTGAAGATGAAAATTGCTTTATTATAATTGCATTGAGATGGAAATAAGCAAGTTATATAATGCTTAAAACTTTGGAATATTAATTAAACAACAAGACTCTGAATGGAACCCCAGATGTTTGGTGTTCCTATCAGCTCTGACAGCATATTTCATAGTTATCGTAAAAACATCCCACTAAGCCAGAGCAGGTATGGACACCTAGGCCCCACGGTATGCAGCTGCTAGATCATCAGTAAAACACAACACTTTTTAAAAGAGTAATTTTGGAGCACCTGTGTGGCTCAGTCGGTTAAGCATCCGATTTTGGCTCAGGTCATGATCTAGCGGTTCGTGGGTTCAAGCCCCGCATTGGGCTCTGTGCTGACAGCTCAGAGCCTGGAACCTGTTTCACATTCTGTGTCTCCCTCTCTCTCTGACCCTCCCCATGCTCACACTCTGTCTCTCTCTGTCTCAAAAATAAATAAGCATTGAAAAGATAGAAATAAAATAAAAGAATAATTTCACTCAGTAGGCCTTCTATTAAGAACCTGGGAGCATCTAAGAATGTTGTATGTAAACACATTCCTCTTCTCCATCCCAAACCATTTTTGCTTTGGTTAAAACTTACTGATTTAGAGTGAGCGAAATATCTTCATTACCTGTTTCTCAGCATTCCCCAGCATCTCAAGTCTTTGCTCACCTCCATCTTTTCTGTACTACTTACTGAAAAGACAGGAGACTTAAGAGGGCCTGTGGCTAGCCTGCTAGTGACACGGGTGAAGGGAAATAGTGAGGAAAGTTGTTCTTTGCTTTTATTTCTACCTATAAAGTTTCAGGCAAATCACATAACTGTCTGTAGCCTCAATAAATGTGATCATTGGGCACATAATATCCGCCCTCATTAAGAAGTAGACATTCCCAGTTCCCATTTATGTTCCAGGTCTTGAAGGTCTATGATACAGTTCTGAGAGCAAAGGACCTAAGAAAGTGGGGGGAAGAGACAAAAAGAACACATTTGCTTCTACTGGTGGCTGATGATGACAGACTCCCCCAATTAGCAAGCAAGGAAACCATAGGCAGCAAAGAAATGTAACAATTCTAAAGGAACATATAAATGTAGCTAATTTTTGTTGATGACCCGCCATCCTAGGTCACAAATCCACCTTGACTGGAACAAAACCACAACTAATCCCAAATCTGCTTTCCATCTTCTCAAAGAAAATGTGTATTTGAGAAAAACAAGTTATGTCTCAGAACAGAATTGTGGTGGGGGTGGGGGGTCATACTGGAATGGGATACAATATGGTGCTCACTGCACTGAGAAATTTTCTGATTTATTTGGTCTTAATTCAAATCCCAAAATACTAGGCTGACAGATGAGTAACAAGTGAGAAAAGGAGGCATCATGGGAACTGAGATGCCACCAGATGTGCCGTTGTGCACAATTAACGCTGTTTAGAACCAGAAGGAAACCTAGAGCTAGCTTAAGGCAAGCAAGACATGTTAGAATATATATTAAAACTTGCAAGCACACAAGTGTTTTCTAGTTTCTTTTGGGGACTTACTTCCTATGTAATTGCTCCACAGTCAGAATATGTTTGGTATGATAGCATTCATTTAAATTTTTCAGACCTGCTTTTGTAGCTACTTTTAGTGACTCATAAATTCCACCAAAAAAGGAAAACAAATTAGGATTTTGGTCAGAATTACTTTGATATTTTGGAGGGAATTGTCATCTTTGATATTGAGTCTTCCTAGTAATATATATCTTATATGTCTTCTTTCCTGTTTCTCAGAAAGTATACTTCTCCTCCATAATAATAATAATGTGATGGAAAATACCAGTGTTATTAGATGAGGCTGGCATTACATTAAGCATATTATATACCAAGTAATCAATATAGTTACTAATAACTTATTTCAAAAGTTTGCATGTATTTTGTTGGATTTTCCTTCAGTATTTTGTTTTTGGGCTACTGTTGCATGTGGCTATTTCTTGCTGCTGTATAGAAATATAATTTGCTTTTGAAAACTGATCTTCTGCAAATAATGAGGTTTTTTCCTTTCCCAGATGTGTATCTTTAATGACTATTTTTCTTGAATCAATTGCATTAGCAGGTTTATCCAGAAGCATCTAAAATGGAAATAGTGAGAGCATTTGGCTTGTCTCTGAATTTAAAAGGCAAAATATTCAGTGTTTCATCACTATGTGTGATATTTCTTAATTTCTTTTGATCTTCTCTTTATGAGGTTGATTACATTTCCATCAATAATTTTTCAAGAAAATGTATCATAAATGAAACATTTAGCTTTATCAAATGTTTTTCCTGTAGCTTTTTAAATAATTATATGATTTTTCTTTTTAATTAGTTCATATAATGAATTATATTAAGAGATTTTCTAATGTTGAACGACCTTGTATTTGATTAAACCCAGCTTAATTGTGATGTAATAACTTTTTAAAGTTTAGGTGTTAGTTTGGGTGACTTAAAAAATCTATATTTATAAGTGAGGTTAGCCTGCAATTTTCCTTTCTCATACTTATACTTCTTGTGATGAGGTTAGCCTCAGAAAACGAGTTAGAGTTTCTAAATTCTTGAGAGTTTGTGAGCCTTAAATTTGCATTGAATGTTTGGCATAATTTACTTTTAAAAACCATGTGAGCCTACTGTTTTCTCCGTGGGATAATTTTTATCTGCTGATTCAATTTCCTTAATAGTCATAAAACACGATTTAAGTTGTTTAGTGCTTAGTTTTTAAAAAATATTGTGAAATATACCACAAAAAATATACTTTGAAATAGTACAGTATGGACAATCCTTACAGTGACCTACCAGTAATATATGCTGGCAAGTTTAACAACTGCCTCAAAAAAGTATACACACACACATGATTTCTCATATATTTTACACATAAAGGATGTGTAGCACATGTTTAAAAGTAGTAATAAATATATAGTAGACTTTGTTGTAAATTCTATATATAATTGGTTTCCACAGAATGCCTTAGTTGATTTTTACCAAAATCTATGTTTATGGTCGACTTATGATTGCAACTGACAATGTAAGTTGTTCAGATATGAACACTGATATTTTCATTTATATCAAGGGTAAGATGAAAGTATAAAAAACATATGTCAAAACTTAAAAAACATAGAAGGCATTTGTCAACTTCACTTTTTTATCAGAAATGAAAATGACTTCTTGGTCACTTGAGTGGATATTATTTTTGAATTCTGGAAAAAATTTTCTCAAATTTCTGTGCTATTTACATTGTAGCAGTTATAGACATGACACACTTTTAAATTTAATCTCTATTTTTTTCATTATCTCCAGCACTTTAGACAACAATGAAACAGTAAATCAAGCACTGATTCATAAAGTTTGATGACATTTATGGTGTAAATATTCCCACGGTGGCCAGTTTCAAACTGTCAGTATGAAATCTCTGAACATGGGAACTGGGAAAATATGTCCACATAAGAAATTTGCATTGTACAGATTTGGTAGCTATGTTGAACCTGAAGACATAGATCATGAAAAAATGAGTCAAAATAATTAGGAATTGATTTTTAAATACTTATCACCTTTACTTTAATACAATTTATTTAATTGTAAGTCTCTATAATTTTATTTTTAAGAATGACTGGGTCAAACAACCAACCTATGAAGTTCCTAAAATGCAGCAGTCAGGTCATAGGAGCCTGCACGGATTGGATGTAGCATTTTGCTGCCCATAAGGCTTTATATGATCCACATCTGCCCTCCCTCCTTCATCTTCCTGATTCAATTCTCATTTCTCTTCCTCAGTCTTACTTGCTCCAGCCCAGCTACACTAACCTCCACACTGTCCTTTTGTTTTCTTTCTTTCTTTCAACACATCAGATACATTCATGCATTAAAGGCTTTGTACCAGCAGCATGTCTTTGTTAGAAGTACTCTTCCCCCAAACACAATGTGGCTGCCTCCTCTCTACTTTCCAATCTAGCTCCAGCTGTCACTTGTCAGTGAGCCTTCTCTGGCAAACATTTCAAATTCTCCCCTTGCCCTCTGATCCCCTCTCAACTACTTTCCCATGACACATCACAGACCACTGTCTAACTCACCAATAATTGACTTAGTAGGCTTACGTTTTGTTGTCTGTCTTCCTCCATTCAGAATAAGGTTCATGAGAAAGAGGATGCTTGTGTTGATCATTGATGTTTCTTAAGCTCCTAGCAGAGTGACTATCACAAAGTAGGACCTCAAACAATTATACATTGAAAGAAAGGAAAATAGTGAGAAGGAGAGGGGGAGAGAGAGAAAGAGAGAGAGAAAGAGAGAGAAGGAAGGGAGGAAAGGAGGAAGGAAAGAGAAAAGAAGGGACAGTAGGAGAAAACCTACTATCTAGGCCAAGAAATATATTAGCATCCCTAGAAGTACCAAGTCCTTTTCTAATCATTTTTTCCCTCTTTCCCTCCCACGATCTAATCAATATTATGAATTTCATGATAATTATTTCTTTTTGTTTTGGTTTGGTTTTTGGCTGTAAACTTTGTGTAAACTTAACCACTAGATAATTTAGTTTGTCATGTTTTAAAACTTGGTGTAAATGAAATCATGTGGTACACATTCTTTAATGAGTATCTTTCTACCCAGTGACATGTTTTATCCATGATGAGTTAAATAGCTGTTATCTGTCTCACCGGGGAATTTTGGGATCTTGGTAGAAACATGAAACAGAAAACATGTATCCAAATGCTATGCAGATTTTTTTTTAAATATTAGGTACTTAAGTCTTTTAAGTAATATATTTATAGTACATATCAATTTCTTAGTCCATATCAGGTGCACAAATAACGTAACCAAATACCATTTCTAGCTGAAATCCCCATGCTACATGTTTGAAGAAAACGTAAGCTTATCATTCAGATGTTTTAGTTGAATCAGAGTAAGCCTATTCAATTTAGGATTCTTTATTTTTTTCTTCTTAGGTGGCTTCAAAGTTCCTGATGTGATTATGGGATAACTACTTTGCTTGACTTCTTTCTCTCTCATCTCCCTAGACCATACCCCCTACCATCTGCTTCTTGTTCTTTCCATCTTCTACCTCTGACACTTGACCCCTGGCTTTGGCCACGGTAGGTCACCAAAGGTTTGCCATCCCTCTTTTGCTTGATCTCTCCTTCCTTTCTCTTAATGTTTCTGAGACTTGATTGGTAAGCACCCAAACCAGCCGCATGGCAGCACTTTCCCTCCGAAAGGCCTGTATCACTCTGTGATATTTCTCTATACTTTTATCTCATGGATATCTATTAGAGTTCTGGGCCCATTTTTTTTCTTATTTGCTAGCAATCCCTATCAGTCCTTAACACTGCTTCTAACTCTTCTGCATCTGCTGCTTGGAGAAAATAAAAATAGATTGTTTTTAAACAACAAAAGCATGTTCATATTACTTTGTATTGAATTACTCTAAAGGATTTTGTTTTTAAATATTTGTTCATAAAATGTTTTAGTTGTTCCTTCCCATTATCTTTTTAATCAATCAAAACTCATCATGTAAATAAAATTATAACTTTTAAACTCCCCGGACTAAACCCAAGCATCTTTGTTAGAAAATATATGCATACTGTTTAGAGTTCAGAAGGGACAATTAATCAAAGAGATTGCCTTTTAAATCAAAGCCTTTTAAATAAAAACTAGAGCTCACTCTCATTTTCTTTCTAATCCTGGTTCAAAAATGCAATTAACACAGTTTAAATGAGATCCTACTAGTAATTTTAAGTTGTATATTTCAAATTATTAGTAAATTAAATTATGTATTATACATTTATTTTATTCCTATTTTCAGTTTAGCCTCTTTAGCTTACATTCTATATTATATTATCAGTACAGTAGAGCAAGAGTGTGCATTTGATAGAATGGAACATTTGGAAGATCAGAATTATGAAGGTTTAAGAGGTGGTACTCACCAAAGTTACTTAAGCCAAGAAGAGCCTACATAACAGTTTGAACAGTGAGTATGTGCTTATTCATTCACCCATTCAATTATTGTAATGGCAGAACTCAATAGTCTTCAACCCTAGCAGCACATTAGCATCTTCTGGGCTATTTTATTTTTTAAAAGTTCAATATATGGGGTGCCTGGTAGCTCAGTTGGTTGATCATCCAACTATTGATTTCAGCTCAGGTCATGATCCCAGGGTTGTGGGATCAAGCCCTGTGCTGGTCTTAAGATTAATATTCCTGCTCTCCCTTTGACCCTCTCCCCTGCTCACTCTCTCTGTAAAAAAGAATCTTTTTTTTTTAAGGTTTAATATGGCTTATATCCAATTTACAGAGTTAGGTCAAACTAGAACACTTTTGTGCATTTAAGTGAATGCAGAGGACATGGAGGGGGAGAACAGTAAACTTAATCAGTTCATGATCAAGACAAGCCAAGTACAGATTAGAATCTGAGCCAGGCTGTACACAGGAAACAGCAGTGTGTACTTTGATGATGATATCCCTTAAAATATGTATGTCTTGGGTCACACATCTCTTCTAGAAAGTTTGCCTTCTACTCCTGGGAAAGTCAGTGGACTTTCTCTCTACCTTAAAACCCTTGTTCTTTCTTCCTTATGGAATGTACTCCTTTGGGCCCCCTCCTCCACTTTGCTTATTAAAATCCTACCTATCTGGGTGACTCAGTTGGTTAAACGTCCAACTCTTGATTTCGGCTCAGGTCGTATCTCTCAGTTTGTGAGTTCTAGCCCTATGATAGGCTCTGCACTGACAGCATGAAGCCTGCTTGGGATTCTCTCTCTCTTTCTCTCTCTGCCTCTCTCTCATTCATGCTCTCTCTCTCTCTCTCTCAAAAATAAATAAAAGATTAAAAAAAAAATCCTACCTATCTTTCCAAACTCCATTGAATCACATTCTCCAAGAAGTCTATCACCTAGTTATGTAAGCATAGCTGTGTTATTTATACTCCAGTTGGATTATTTATCATATTCAGACCTGCATTCTCTAAATGGGAAGAGAAAAATGCATTCAAAAGGGGCCTACCAAAATCAGTGTTGGAGTAAGAGTGGGAATGGAGAGGAGCTTCAGGATGTGTTTCCCATTGCACATGCCTCAAGGGATCCCAACATTCCCCTTTGTGGGTGTGTGCCGTCTCTCCACGTGAGAACCACTGCGTAGTGTAAGATAGTGTGATTGGAATGTGTTGCACATATGAAAGCTATGAAGCCTGAGAAGAAGTTGAGAACTACTAATGAAGTCACTACAAAAATATTTATGTAGGCCTACTATGTGTAAAACAAAAGCTGGTAGGTTTTTTTGGAGAGCAGAATTCATGGGATATTCAGCTTTAGATCTCCAGTTCTGCCCAAGGCCAGACATACATTTGGTCAGTGTTGGGTAGAGGAGAATTGACTCTATTTTATAAAACTTTGATTTTAGTGGTGAGTCCTTATAAGTGAAATGATATTACCCACTATGTTGTACCATATATTTTTTGCTAGCCAAAAGATCTGGAAAGAGAAAAAAACCAACTGATAAATGGGAGAAGGGAGATCTAAATGTGGGAGTATTCCCCAAAAGTCTATTCCACAATATCTATACTTGTTATGTTTTCAGACACCCAAAAACTTGCTCTAATTTTACTTTGTGCAATATGAGTAATATGTGCAAAAATTCACAGGAATATTATAGTCTTGGAAAACTCTGGAGTAAACAATGTGACAGTAGATATTTTCAGAACAGAGAAAATGGTGATGAGGAAGAAGGGAGTAGGTTGGAATTTGAATGTTGAGCAGAGTTGATGGGGCAGAATAAGATTGAGGACGTGGGCAGGAAAGAGGGAACAGCTCTCAGAGACAGTTCTGTCTTTTAGGTTCTACTCTTATCTAGCAAGTGTAACCAGAATTTGTAACCAGAAATTTGAAGTTGCACAGTGCTCACACTAGGCAACATTCAAGACTTTGTCATATTCTCCCAGTAATTCCAAATTCCAAGCACATTGGAAGCTTTGTTGTCTTAACATAAAACCTCTGAGCAAAAGATAAATCTCTTTATTTGTCACCACTCACCTCTGTTCTGTCTCCAAAACCTTCAGTCTTATATTCTTCTTGATTCACAACCTCAACTCCTCTCTTTTTCCTCTCTAACACTAAAATCCCCTCAGTTGCACAGAACAGTTTAGCTCTGGGCTCAAATTAACCCATTCAACAAAACAGAAGCCTGACTATTGGTCTAAAATGACGTCTATAGTTCTTCACACATGCCTAGGCGTGTCTGGAATGATCATTGTTCAGTTAGAAGTTTCAACTTCATTAACATCCCTATAAAAAGTTTTATTTCCTATCACGATTAGGACATTTTTTCAAAAACTTAATCACTGTATCTGTGCGTTCCTTTGTAATAAGCAGATCATCATATGAGTTACCAATAAGAAAAAAATATTATATTTTTGCACATTTTATAACTTATTTGAAATGTGTTGAATATATAATAATTTTAGTCAAACAAGTTTATTTGAAATCATATTCTGCTAGGTAAATTCATAGATTTCTCAACAAGACACAAAAGTTTTTTCCAAAATAGGTCATTTAATATTGCTTGAAAAATTAAAGCACAAAGCTGAAAGATTTTCTCACCAGAAATAAAGGAAATATGTTTAAATGATGGGAAAGTATTAAAATTTTTTAAAAGATCAAATTTACATTATGATTAACATGACATTTTAATACATTGTGATAGATTCATTAATTAAACCTTATATATTGTTATTTGTATTTAAAATATCTTAAAGGGCAATCTTGAATATTACAATGTATATGGTAAGTGATTTTTGTAATCATGTTGGTATTAATGCTAAATAGAATGTAGATTCCTTTCCTACTAAGTACACATTTATTTGCCAGGGAATATACTGAAATCTTTTTTTAAAAATTTTTTAATGTTTATTGTTTTGAGAGAAAGAGAGAGAGAGAGAGATCTCAAAGGAGGGGCAGAGAGAGAGGGAGACACAGAATCTGAAGCAGACTCCAGGCTCTGAGCTGTTAGCACAAAGTTTGATGTAGGGCTTAAACCCATAAACCAGGAGATCATGACCTGAACTGAAGTCGGATGCTTAACCGACTGAGGCACCCAGGAGCCCCAATATACTGAGTTCTGTTATGGTCTCCATCCTGTTTAATCAGCCAAACGGCCCTATGATTTTGGTACTAACACCATTTTACTGATGTAAAAGCTGAGGTCTGTTGAGGGGCACGTAAGTTATCCAGTCTACAGGTTTGTACACATATTACATATGAATCTTTCTCATTCCTTCCACAGTTTCATATAATAACAGAAAATAGTGTCATGATAGTAGTAAATCCAGAAAGAAGTAACAAGTTTTTGTGAAAACTTACCCCAGAGACAGCATAATTTTAATCTCAACATAACTGATCCTATGAGCTTTCAAATGTGCACTTATATCCCATAGACATTTTTATTTTAAAATGTTGAAAATTATAAATTTGGGAGTGAAATTTTACCTTGTGTATTTATCTTCCCATGGATCATTTACACATTTATTACAGGAGCGTCACAAGGTAGGAGTTGTACTCTGATAAGGTATAACCTACATAAGGGCATTGGTCCCTCTAACTCTGTATTTCTTCAAAGAACTTAATTTTTTATTAGGATTATCAAAACATATCACTAGGAAAAAGATAACAGAAAAGGAAGTATAATTATATCTTTTTTTAATGTTTTAATGTTTATTTATTTTTGAGAGAGAGTCACAGAGTGTGAGTTGGGGAGGGGCAGAGAAAGAGGGAGACAGAGAATCTGAACCAGGCTCCAGGCTCCGAGCTGTCAGCACAGAGCTTGACATGGGGCTCGAACTCACGAATTGTGAGATCATTACCTGAGCCACAGTTGGACACTTAATGAACTGAGTCACTCAGGCACCCCTGTGATTATATTCTTATTTTCAGAATAAGCCGGAGATTCCATATTATTTCTTTATATAATATAGTTCTATATCCTAATACTTTTATACTATTTGTTAGTAGATAATATTAATATCCTTCAAGATAGCTTCTTATTAAATTCTGAAGGTGTCTACTCTAGTTGAAATCAACTACAATTGAGCTCCCTTAGAATCTCAACTTTTTAGGCAATAAATCAAATGATGAAAAAAATACATTGAAATAGAAAAAAAAAAAAAAGAGGACGTCTGGATGGCTCAGTCAGTTGAGTGTCCAACTTCGGCTCAGGTCATGATCTCACGGTTCACAGGTTTGAGCCCCATGTTGGGGTCTGTGCTGACAGCTTGGAACCTGGACCCTGCTTCGGATTCTTTGCTCTCTCTGCCCCTCCCCCACTCATGCTGTCTCTCTCTCTCTGTCTGTTTCTCTCTCTCTCTCTCTCTCAATAACAAATAAACATTATTTTTTTTTAAAAAAGGAAAAAAAAGAATCATTTGAATATCACTACTGAGAATGCAAAAGCCACAAAAGGTTTTAGGAACAGAAGTAAAATATATTGAAAATTAAGAAAAAATATATCAATCATATTTATCTTCATAATTTTTCCGCAATAATTCCTACAAAAATGGATAACTATAGATGCTAAGTACAATTTAATTTTCCAGCTTTTAGATAATATTGTCTTAAGGTTTTTTAAATAAGTACCCTTTTTTTCAGAAGCAAAAACCAGTTCATACAAGTTTTAAGTTTTCCTGATCAGTAAACATCGTTAAGTAAAACCTCACGCATGGTGGCAGCTCTAATTTGATGAAAAGACTTGGAGATTTCAGTCTACTTGCTGGAAATCTACCTGGCCCTGTGAGAGAAAAAGAACCTGTCTTTTGCAGATTGCACAAGTGACATCCCTAACTACATAAATAAAAGCTACAAATCCCTGGTTTGACCTAGTTCAACTGCTATGGCTATGCCAGTGTCATTATGCTTTCAAATATCTATTTACATGGCATTTTGTAGCATTTCTCTCAACTGAGATAATAGGTTGAGTGTGAATAAATTTTGTTTGAGCATCTAACCACTAATTGTGTCATTTCTGCAATAAAGCTTGTATTTTCACTTTGACGTCCCTTTTCTAAAACATCAAAAAGGTAATGTGACTTCCATAAATGACTTTATCTTTTACATTCATTCTACCATTTTCCTGAAAAAATATTTTAATAGTTCTCTGCCATTAAATAAACATGACTGATAAAAATTTTAAGGGACAGATATCCTTGAAAAATGTTTTCATTATAGTAGGAGTGAGCAGCAAGAGTAAAATGGCTTCATATACTGTTTTGGGGGGATTGGAGAATGACTTGTCCAAGATATAATTCCGTTTGTCATGTTAGCTCAGTTATTTCCCCCTGAAAAACCTGCGTTTTTTTAAAGCTGCTTTTATATACCTTCTTTACTGTGATTCCTTAACAGTCGTCTTTTTTTTTTAACATTAGAATTAAATTATTTATTTTCTAATAGGAGAGATGAGTACTACACTCTGTGTACTTCTCTTCCAGTAAGTAATCCAAAAGCTTAAAGGCACATTTTTAAGTAGTTTTGACCTTTCAAAAACATCCTTCAAATACGTTAAGAATAGGCAAAGGACAGAATCTGATTCTAAACAACGATTCTCTAATTAAAATGTAAAAGTACAACAAGTCCCATAAATCTTAAATATTATGTACAAATTACTGGCCTCCCCTTTCTGTTATCTCTGTTACTCAACAGAAACTACTGACCCCCAACCCAGCAGAAAAAGAAGGCAAAGTCTACACTGGGTAATGGTTAATTGTAGTTGACTAGTGGGAACACCCCAATAATTAGTTAGCTGAGACTGTCCTGGTGTCTAATATTAAAGAACACATTTTCACAAAGACATTTTTTTATTCTTATTCTCTGTCTCTGTCTTTAGAAAAAAAAGGCTATCATTTACCATGAGATTTAATTTCAAAGATAAGGCATAAACTCATACTAAGGAAACAGAGAAACATAGCAGCTATTAAACAAATTATACCCAGGAAGGCTGCATAGTGGATAGTTTGGATCTAGAACTCTGGGCTTAGACTATCTTTTCAATCCTGGTCCCATCACTTACTTGGTTTGTAACCTTGAGCAAGTTACTTAATCTCTCTGTTTCAGTTTGCCGACTTTTAAAGTGAGAATCAGAAAAAATATGTCTATCATAAAAACTATTGTGAAGATTAGATGAGTCAATACATATAAAGTACTTAGAATTTAGTCTTTTCTACAGTAATTGTTACTAACTTTCCTGAACTCACATATGTGTCTTCAAAGTACATGGAGATCTTATAGAAGGCTTCCTTGAAGAAGTACATTATGGAAAAACACCATCAATCATAACAGTTTTGATATGAGATGAAGTTTAACTCATGAGAAAACATATAATTGTTCAATTCCATCACTCAAGTGGGTTGAGGGGCACCTGGCCCACTCAGTAAGTAAAGCATGCAACCCTTGATCTCAGGGTTATGAGTTTAAGTCCCACAGTGGGTATACAGATTACTTAAAATATTTTTTAAATAATTAAGCATGTTGGTGTATGGTTAATTGATCTTGACTCTTCTATTACCTCTCTATTCTTTTTTAAAATTTTTAAAATATTTTTGAGAGCGAGCAAGAGAGAGAGCAAACATGAGTGGGGGAGGGGGAAAGAGAGGGAAACACCGAATCTGAAGCAGGCTCCAGGCTCTGAGCTGTCAGCACAGAGCTCTACATGGGGCTCAAATTCATGAGCCATTGGATCAAGATCTGACCCAAAGTCAGACACTTAATTGGCTGAGCCACCTAGGCCCCTCTCACCTTTCCATTCTTAATTAAGCCATCAAAATTATCTATAGGGTATCTCTCCAAAGTATCTCTCAAATCCAACCAGTTTTCTGCAGGAGTGAGTGAAAGAATGGAAGTAGCTTATTCTGAATGGTGGATATAGTGACCCAACCTTTATCTTTGTTGATGATTCTGCCACTTACAAGTTACTTGCCTTTATTTTTTTCTTGGCATATAATGTCTTAAGAAAAAAAATTTTTTGAGTACTGTTCAAACCTAAAGACTAAAAAAAAAATATTTTAGCTAACCCAACAAACTTAGTTTATGGCAATTCACTTCTTTCCCCAAAGAATGTATTGACATCTTAATTTCTACCCCTTAAACTATGCCTAAGTTTAGATCAGTTAGAGTCCAAACTCTTCAGTTTTGAGTTTACTCCTTCTGGGACTCTTGTTCATGCTTTAGCTAATATAATATTCCCTTGTTAACTATGGAATCTAGGGATTTCTTAGAAATCATGCAAAAAAAAAAAGATTTATAGCTGAAATTTTTGACCTTTTCCCCATATATTTAATTTCCATGAAGAAATTTTTAAAAATAAAGAAAACTAAAAATAATCCAAGAGATCTCTTCAGCTAAAGTTTAAAATATAAGCTTTCAAGAAGAAATGGTGAAAGTCTTCAAGAAGAATCTGATGTTCAAACCTCATTTCCATAACCTTTTCAAAACCCAACCTAGACCCATTCTTTAGCAAGACAACTGGTAATGAGAAGGTTGGAAGTGTTGACTAATTTTTATTTGTATCAAGAAACTTTTGTGAAAGTAAAGAATTCAGCAAGATAAACTCATCACTGTGGACATGGGATTTGTTCAGAACCATCCTATGTTCCCATATCACCCTTCCATCTTGGGCTAGGCTTCTATAACATATGCTGAGCAAGTCTGCTGATTGGTAAGAAATATAAATGTCATCAAATAAAAGGAATTCAACAAAAATAAGATTATAGTTTTGGTGTTAGTAATGTAGAAATGATGGATGATTTACTTAATGATTTATTTAAAATAAATTCACCTCCATCATAAGAGTAATCCTGTTATATGAATCATTATAGATTAGAGATCATACTACTCCCCACAATTCTGGGTGAATGTTGTGGATCAATAAAGTGCTATGTAACTAATTGCTTAAAGTGCTTTTATTTTAAAGCATGGATTTACAATTTATAAGCGTACTTTAATAGGAACAACTTGCATTATGACCAAGAGAAGCAATTTATTCCACTACTACTTAAAAAATAGTGTAAGTAGATGATACACTCTTCACACATCCCTTCTAATAGCCTCTCATCATAGCCAGCCTAAGTTAGATAGGAGCATGTACCTAGGAGAAAGAAAAAAGGAGCAAGGAAGGCATTTTTAAAGAACACTAGCCTTTCTAATCCCTGGTTAAAGGATAGCTGAATATGTGAGATTGATTTCTATTTTGGCTGATTTTTGAACTTCAATTAAGATACCTACCAACTAAGCCCTCTAAGATTCATGACTTAAAGCTAAATAAGATGGAGGAAAAATTACTTGTTTGGGGTTTTGGTATCCCCAATTCAACCAGTGTACAAATTTCTGAAATAATATTTATAGTCTATTATCAGGGATATTTAAAGATTCCTAGAATTTTGGAATATGCATCCACCAATATTTGCCAAATATGCTTTCTGTAGCAGGTTCCTACTTGCTGATAATTACTTATTCAGCTTGATGCAGATTTAAGTGGTTTTTATCTCTATGGGAAAAGTGAACAGTCAAAAGACATACACTCTCCCGACTCTTCCTTCCATATATGGAAACTCATACAAAAACAGTCTTTTCTCTGCTAAAGAATTGGATCATAAACACCAAAAATTAGGAAAATGTGTGATGTTTGCAGTTAGAAACAATTCATTGCTCTTGGTGTGGATGAATATGCAAAGAAAATGGTGCAATTCGAGATCCTTAACATCTACAGTAGATGGTTGGCTATAGTGCTGCAGGGTGGAGAGTCAGAAATCATCAAGACAAAAATGATACCAAGGCTTTCACCAATTTATAACTTTTGGTTTTTTAAGCATAGCTACTTCAGTTACTTATTTATGCTGAATTTTAAATCGAATAGTTTCTCATCGCCCCTGGAGTCACAAATCTCTCTTATTTCTCCCCCATGGTATCAGCAAGAAAACATTTGATTCCTTCTTGCAGCCCTTTGCTTTGAAATTCCCCTGAATATAGGATTTGGTATCTGAGTCCTTCTTAGCCTGTCTCCTACTGTAGGTTTTACTACAAAGAGTGGCTATAAAAAGAGTTTTATTTTTTAGAAAGTGCTTCTGACAATTCTTACTATCAAACTACTTATCTCTGAAGAACTGAATTTTGAATCCTAATAGCTTGTCAGAGGAGGAAGATGAAAAATGTCATGTTTCACTTCTCAGCTTGAACCTTTGTCATTGTATGTCTCTGGGCAACAAGGAATGCTTTCACTCCAAATCCAATAGAAACTTGCCCCTTTGGGTCTGGGAGTTAGCACTGTGCAACCAAACCCTTCGGTTTAGAAGTGAAGTACATGACTCTGGGATTGAATGCCTAGCTCTGCTCCTTAGCTGAATTATGACCTTGGGTAATAAAAATTGTTGGGAAGATTAAATGTTAAAATGTATGAAGCATTTAGCATGGTACTCAGCACAGAGTAAATACACCCTAAATGTTGACTACTCTTTTTGCTGTTGCTGTTAATAATTATTATTATCAATAATAATTATTACTATCAATAATATTAATAATAATAATATTATCAATAATAATAATAATAAAATTTGTCATTCTTACTCATCAATTTATATCTTTCTTACATCGATAACATATGATTTAATAAACAAATACATAACAACACATTCATGTTAGAATGTGTTGCTAATTTTATTTACAAAATTTTAAATTGTAATTGCTGTATTGCTACCATTTGGTGATTTTGTTCCTTATCCACTCTTTTGTTACTTGTAAGTTCCTTTTCCTTAGTGTTTTTGCCCATTTAAAGTTTCTCTCAAAATTTTTAGAACCAGAGAATTACTTATATTCCTTTTAATTTAGCTTATTTCCTTCATTCTGTTCTGTTCTAATTTAGTCCTAAGTAACAGAATATTAAATCAGAAGTTTAAGCCATAAGTCCAAGATGTCAGAAATAAATCCTGTGAGATAGGAATTTCAAAGAAGATTCAAAGCCAGTTATAGGATGCTTATGATCCTTACCCAACTGAAACAAATGAAAGGGTCAGGTTGTTAATGATTGAAAAAGTGTTTGCGAGGAGAATTTCTTTAACGAGCTATTTGCTATTGGGAGAGGTGTGCTTCCCTCTACCTCAATTCAAGAGAGCTGCACCAGGACCCTTGGGGAATATTGGGAATGGGGCATGAAATCTAAAAAATTAGCTGGTGACAGATGAGCCAAATGAGAGGAGAACATGGAGGTTTCAGTCTTTTCTCAAGTAATTTATGGAAACTGCTGCTTCATGGGCGCTTTATGTAACACATATTTGGAAGGATGAGAGGACGTTAGCAGACAGAAGCTGAAGACGCAACAATAAATTTCCGGAGGGCTGTGAACTTTGTAAATAACCAGAGTTTCATGTGCCCATAGCAAGGTGGTGAGATGTCTCCAGCCATCATCCCTGGCAAGGAGTCCCTGAAGAGCCCATGAATGTGCTCATAGAATTAGTTTTCAACACTTGCTAGATCTAGTGAGTGTGGAGCCATTCTACAGTGGTGCTGGCCAAGGAGGAGCTTGGCCTTTCCTCTCAGCCCCTTCTCTCCCTTGCTCCAGCTCAGGAGTCAAGGTGGCCAGTTGGGGGAGAGTGAATCAGAAAGAGATATCAACCATGCTCCCCCCCTCCCCCAAATACACACCATTTCTGGACTCTGCCCTAAGCTCAAGGTTGGAAAGGAATCTTATCTTTGTTTGATCTTTGTTTTAAGACTGATGTGCAATATAGGAGATAAGACTTTTTAATGTTGGAGTTGAGACTTGGGCAACTTCATGTGATCACACAATGTTTATATTATGCAAGGATGATTGCAAAAGTCATAATATTAACTGAAAATTTCATCCTGGGACAGAAGATAACTTTCCCTTTTTGAATATGCTTTAAAAGAAAGCAGGAGACAAATATTTTTGCTTTGTGAAAACATCCTGTAAATCTTTTATGCTCGTTAATTTTATAATCTCAATAAAAAATTGAGATGACACAGTCTTACAATATATGTAAAAGAATTATCTCAAAGACAACTGGTGTGATGCCTAAGTGTCAGTGTATTTTTGATCTAAGTTCAAATAGAATATGCTGTCATATATGACTATTTCCTGAATATCAAGGTATTTTGAGTAATTGGCTCAAAATTAACTTCTGCTAATTTTATTTATTTTTTGTATAATAAGACTTTTATGTGTACAGTCTGCTTTATATTTTTATTTTTGATAGATTCTAGTCAGCCTCTCCAGAAATGTTGGTATATTGTCCATGTTAGTTTTTTTTCTTCAAGGTATATATAAATGATGAGTGATTCTGAGATTATAAACTCTGTTAGTTTGTTTTGGCAGATTATATCTTATCTGAAAAATTACCATTCTCTACTAGTCATTTTTTCAAATTCATAGCAACTAAGCAATGTATGGTAAAGGACACTGGTTAGTAGAGGGGTTGTTTAAAACATGTTTTGATTTAAAAATATCAAGAAAAAAATGCAAAATGTTTATGTTTGCCTCAATAGATGTTTAAGCATGTCTCATGAGTTTCAGTTCTGCATTACCGGATTAAACTACAACTTCATAACATTGTGTAACTACTAGAACATAATTTGTTGTACTCCTTAAATTGAAAGTCTGAGAAGAATGTGTGGTAACTTTGGAGAAATGTGCCACAAAATCGGTTGCAAAATAGAGTCTTCAACATTTACTCTTTGCTTCAGATGCCTATTTACAATATTTTTTCCACAGGCTTATTTTGTTTTTGTTTATCTGTTTGCTTGTGTTTTAGGTGAACCTGATCCGCATAAGAGCTCAGAAGATCTAGTAAATGCTGAAGAAAAACATGCTGGTACACGCTCATAGGTTTGAAATACATTAAAAGCTTCTGTCATTTTAAACATGAGAGGTAATTTTATTTTTTAGACAAGATATCTAATTTTTGAAATGAATGAGTTGTAGATTCCGTTAAAGGCAACATTATCTTATTTCAATGCCCTCCTGGAATCTTCTAAAAAAAATCTCTCCTATTTTCTGAAGCAAAATCTTAAATATTTACTTTTTCAAAGAACTTAATTTGTTCATCAATAAAAATTATACTTAGTGAGACATTTTAATCCTTCAAAACAATAATCTATAGGCTGTGGAGAGGTTTAATCCTGATTTCTCTTCCTACTTCATGTAGGACACATGAATGTTTACACTGGGTGATAATAACAAAGCAAGTACATATTATGAGACAAACATCAATATTTGCTAAAATCTACAGACATGTGTTTGCATCAGTGTTGTTGTTGTTTAAATTCAGCGTCCAGGGTCTGCTTTTGATCTAACAAAGTATAGATTGAAGTATAACTCTGGGAATGATGGCTTGGAAATCTGAATTTTTAATAATCTGTTGGTAATTTTGTATACTATAGTAGAGAACCATTGTCTTGGGCCTAAGTGCTAGCTGTTAGAAGGGAAGGAAGTGCATTGATAGTGGAGATGTTTTAGTGTCTCCTTTAAAAAGTAAGAAAGAACCCTCACATGGTATAATGAGTTCTGTTCGTAAGGGTGATGGCCGCATGAGAGAAAATGCTAAGGGTGCTATATACCAAGTCATTGAAATGTTGTCAGTGGCTCCTCACATATTGCTTTAGATATGAAAGAGTTAAATTGTGATTAGATTTTAAGATCATTTATTACTCAGTATTCTCGAGTTGGTTGTAAGACTGTCTTCTCTTGATAACAGTTTCCTTAATATCAGCTATCAAGGGTCAGGCACTGTGGTGAAGATCTTACATATATTATGTCACTTAGTTCTCTTAATTTCAGAATTGGTGGTTGTGATTCCTATTTTACATAGGAAGATTTGGGTAGAAATCAAGTCCATAAAGTGGCTGTTCAGCAACTAAAACCCATGTTTGTATACATTTAACAATTTTAACATATTGTCTCATATTAGCTATGGCAAGTTCTTTTCGTCCCTCCATCCAGACTATAAATTTATTACCTTTAGAGCTCACAGCTACTTCAGAAGAGTCCTTAAGTTCCGATGATATACAATGCCCCTAAAAGTATATTTTAGGAAAAACTAAATTCAGTGGGGTATTTATAGATGTTTTAAGTACAAAAAAGTAGTTTTGTCAAATAAATACTATTAGAAAACTGAATTAAACAAAATTAAGCAAGGGTCTTCTTTCCTACTAGATGATCAGTGCACACTAAGAAGCTTCAAAAGAAAAAAAATTTCAAAATCATTTCATATGCATTTATGATATGAAACTGGAATATTTATGAACATTTTCCAAAAATCATGTGTAGGAAACACAGATCACCAGTACATTTGTAAAGCTATTTAAGCTATGAAGATGTGTAAGGCAAAAAAATATTATCTATACAATTCTGGCACCTTATCAGTGAAAGACTTCAGTGGGATTCAATTGGCAGTTAATGAAATCTCTTTTTTTTTCAACTAAAAAGTCCCCAAAGCTGGAAAGATGAGACTCATCAAGCTAAACAGTGGTATTTAAACTCAGGCAAGCTGTTAGACATTTTTTTTTCTATCAGCACTATCTATCCTATAGTTTTCATCTCAATTGGAGAAAGCTCTGCCTTTAGTGCACAATCTTCCAGACATGATGGCCTTCAATAGGTGAAATCTATATGCTTTCAAGAAATAGGCAGGTCTCTTATATAAGAGTAAAATACCAACAGGAGTGGTGACAACTTGTAACTATGACTCGGGCCCACTGTCGGGAAATTAAGAGCAGTGGCCAACCTTGGAAACTTCTAGAAAGGGCACAGAAAACCTTACCTAAATGCTGCAGCTAGCCAGTCTTTCTTTGCATCCAGCATATTTTCACCATGCACAATTAGGGAACAGTGTTTCCATTGGTTAAGGGGTTTTATTATGTAAAATCCTCCCAAATATAATGTTGACTTCAAAATTTTTGAAACACTACATAGACCAAAATAAATATGTGTTGAAGTTCAGATTTTGCCTACAGGCTCCTAGTATGCATATCAACCTCACTTTCTTTGTGATCTATAGCTACACTTTGACTGGCAGGCATCATGGAAAATATAGATCTTATGGAATCGCGGCTGTATCTCTAAGAGTCATTGCCTGCTGGAGTCTCAGAGCTGGGCCCCAGTATGAGACACTGTCCCCAGAACCACTGCTGTCTAATTCACCATGCACCATGATGACACCTCATAAATCAACGCGCCACACTACACTAGGGCAAGGACTCAGCCTTTGAAATCTACTTGCCACACTGTTGTATAACTTCATCACTATTTCTAAGATATTTCTATCCACAAAATTATTTTGTTTTGCGTACTTTTTGAAAATGATATTGTTAACTAGAGTGAATGAGATTGGAATTGGATGTACAATGCATTGATGCTTTATTATTTCCACAGATTTTAAAAGGTGCTGGCATATAATTTACTATATTGTCTTCCTTGAAGGATATGTCAGAAGTTTCTGGCACTTCAAGAGCAAACCACTATCAGATTTGGTACTCACTGGGAGGGAAGTGTTCCCTCTCCCTACCAAGGCTTACTCTTTAATGTTGAGTGTACTGTCCAAGCAGGGGTCAAAACCTAGTAGGTTGTGGTCCAGGTTTAGTTTGTGCATTTCCATTGTTTAACTTCCACACTGATTTAAAATACCTCTTTTATTTATTTTTTTTTACATTTATTTATTTTTGAAAGACAGAGCATGAACAGGGGAGGGGCAGGGAGAGAAAGAGACACAGAATCTGAAGCAGGCTCCGAGCTCTCAGCTAGTAGTCTGCACAGAGCCTGACATGGGGCTCGAACCCACAAACCATGAAATCATGACCTGAGCCAAAGTCGGCCACTCAGCTGACTGAGCCACCCAGGCACCCCTAAAATATCCTTTTGAATATCTTTAAACAGGACTTATGCTCATTAGTTCACCAGAGTCCGTGTGACTCTACTGGTTTTACACTCACACAGGCCCACTTACGTCATTTATACTGCCTTCCAGGCTTGTATAGCTACTTGCACTTGTGACTTCTGACCCAAAGAATCCAAATTTTTGCTGGAGCTAAAGAATTAAAACACATACACACAAGAAATAACAGGAATACCATTGGGTGTAAAACCAGTATCTATTATATACTGATAAATCCTTACTTCTTACACGGTATATAAAGTCCAATGTGATATTACCACACAGTAATTGATGCATGTATATGACTAAAACATGATTTTCATTTTCATTTGGATTTTATTTCAGGATAATGAGAACAGGATAAAAACATCCTAAATCCTCAGCTTTCCACAAAGCTATGTTCTCCTTTTTCAGCACACACCTGGATCAGGCCATTTTAATGGACTCCTATATAAGAAACTAACAAGAAGAACATAAATTCTGAGCTAGTAACTCTGGCCAAACATATTCAAAGTTGCCATTTTTCTTGGCCAGTGCTTCTGCCATTGTCTTTCCTCCAAAAGACAAGCTTGGAGGAAATGTTTTGATTGTTTTCGTCCAGCTTTTTCAATCAAGCCAGAGAAATTTTTAAGACAAAAGTTAGATAGTTTAAATTGTCATCACTTTGAATGAGTAATAGTATGGTGACTATGTGATAACACATGCAAAAGATGAGGCCTTTTTAAAATTTACTTCCTTGTGTTGTTTTATGCAGAGTTCTGTAACTACAAATATTTCAAGGTTTTAAGTAAAAGGAAAGCAAAACAAAATTATGGGAAAAAATTTTTTGCAGCCCTGAAGAACAGGCTATTTAGATTCCTTTAAATACACGGGAGCAGCATGAAAGGAAGGACTGTTCAGAAGCTGTGGCTGAAGTCCTGTGACGACACCGGAGCTTTACCCTGGTCCCACCACCTGAGGACCACTTCGTTGTAACTGTCAGGCTGGGAAACTGCATTGAATCCTGTCCCTGGAAGCAGCGGACCAACTTTCTTCCATCCCTTTGGTTTCAAAGTATGAATACATCACCCGCATGGGTGTCCTCACAATGCAAGTCACACGTTACCTACAGTCCCAGATAACAAGAACCTTCAGCCATTGTTGGAGACAGACGTTAGTGCTCAGAATGGAATTTGTCTTCTGGTGTGTTGATCCCATTAGAACACAACAAAATATATTATAGGCCAAGGGATAAGTGACAAGTGTGTGTGTGTCTGTACTTAAAAATATCTATGAAAATGGAAGGTCACACTCTTCTGTACAGATAATATTATTTGGTGTGACTTTATAATCTTCCTACACAGAAATGAACTGCACTCTTGGAGAGACTGCCTCCTTGTCATGTTTTGCCTGAGCATGTGCAGAGCCCTTCCTTTGCTCCAAACTGAAGAACTACTTTTATTTGTATTAGCTGACAAGAAAGGTCAAGCACAATTAGGTGTTGTAACTTTTCACTGTGCAAACACTTCAGTGATTTTGAGATGAATCTTCCTTTGTGAAAGGTAGAGACTAGATGGAAAAAATCAAGAGTAGCCATCAATTAAAGAATAAAGCGAAGGAGGGTCCATCCATCTTATGAGTTTTCTTTTGCACCTGCTTTTTTCCTGGGTTCCACAATGCTAAGCAATATTTTAGAAATTGATAGAACCAGAAGCTTTTAAGGCTGAGTCGTGGGATTTTATAACCCACAACTTAGATCTCCTTTAATGTGTAAGCCATATTCTATATGCATATTAGGTATGCATTATTCTAATTTAAGATATATTTGTGCATAGACTATGTATAAAGTGCTTTTAAATGTTCTGTGAATAAGGCCCTTAATTTTTGTTTCACCTGAATCCTGTGTAGAACTGAGCTAAATAACTGAATTGTATCATAGACATTATAATGCAATTGGTATTTTAAATGTAAGCAGTATGAATTTATCTATGATGATGTGTTGGGGAAGAATTTATAGATATGTACATCATGGTGACTTTTTGTCTTTTAAAAATGGACTTTTTATTTCTATTTATGAAGACATTATAACTACTGCTTTCAATGTCTTTTTAAAAGTAGCTATTTACCAGCTAGAAAATACTCTGCATTTAAAATAGAATCTGACTATCTGGGAAGTGTGATTACTTTTGTTCTTATTTGAGCCAGTTGTCTTCCAGAAAACTACAGAATCTCTCCAGGAAGAAGTAAATTGAAACACTGCTTCTCAATTGTCATAGGAAACTTGTCTGCTTTGTTCTCATTGATACTTTAAGATCTATAGACTTTGTTACTAAAAAAAAAAGAGATAGAGAAATATAATGAATTCATCAGTTTCTGTATATGGGCTTTCACCTAATTTTCCAGATTATTTAACTTATAAAGCACTGTGACAATTTACAGAGGAAGTGAAGAAAACAGGCTCTACTTCTTCAGGAGAATTGTCAGGCTTTGATACGCTTTTTCCTTTTCTAATCTACCTTCCTTTCTCCATTCCCTACTTCCCCTCCCCTTTTCACTTCCCTTGTTCTTTCTTTCCTTCCTTCCCTCTCAGATGGCTACTGACTGGTGCTGACTGGCGGGAGTGGGCGTGGTTACCTTACCCAGCCCTCTGCCAACACCAGTGTTGGTCTTTGCTGAAGACAAGGTCGATGAGTCAGGCCGCTGCATCTCAGTTGTCCTACTTTGCATTATTATCCTCAGCTCCACCACGTATATCCAACAATTTCTTAGGCCTTTTTATTCAGCCAGTAGCTCTTTTATTTAATTTTTAACTTGACAAGCTACAATTCTTGTGTTTTTATTCTGCTATAGTTCTCTGTATCTCCTATTACATATGATTGTTAAATAAATCATACTTGTTGGGAAAATATTGCGAAACACTTGGTGTCTGATATAATTCAATTTGGTGGGACATTGAAAAGTTGGAGAAATCAGGAATACCAGATAGATGTGACTTTTGATATGAGTTCTGTCAGAAAATGATTTTTGCTCTATTAAATAAATATTCATTGAACATTTATTAGTGCAGCTATTATTTGCAAACTCCTGGCTAGATGCATGCTGCATATAGGAATCCGGAAACCTGAATCTTTTCTTTATAAACTTCATATCTTATAGAAGAGATAATTTATACACATAAATACCCAAAATGCCACATATAAAAGTAACCAGGTGCAAGAAAAATGCACCTGTGGATAATAAGAAGGGTAAAAATTGTCTACATCTTCAGGGCTTCTAAGAAGACTTGGAATAGCTTGCACATGAGTTGATACTCAAAAAATAATAGCAAAGCTCATGTTCATTGCCTATTCTCTTTGTGCAGCCTCTGTGTAAACACTTAACACATATTATCTCTAATCCTCAATAATCCAGCAAAGTGGGTATTGACATGAGTGAAGAAACCAAGTCTCAGAGAAACTGCCTCATGTAAGGCCATGCAGGTCCCAAGTGGTGGACTCCAGACTGTATTTGCTTCTAGGTCTCTCTGGCACCAAAGACGCCTTTTTCTTTCTACTACATCTATGTGGGGCAGAGCAGAAGCACAGTGAAAAGGAAAGCTGTGTGAAGAAGAACCATGTGGATAAGGTAATAGCTGAGAATCATCAAGAAGCAAAGAGCCTTGAATTAAGGTGAAGACCTAGAGAGTGTCAACTAAATGAATTAAGAGTAATTGGTACAGTACATGTTACCTCTGAAACCCTGGCTCCACAGTGCCAAATCACTCAATTAAACATAAAAATGTATCTAGTCATCAGATATATGACATTTAACTGATTTTTTATTTTAAATGTGATTCCTTAATAAATTTCCATGTCGTGGCAAAAAGCTTTTAAAGGGCATATTTTAATTCTGAAATACAATTTCGATATAAAATACATATCTCCTTTGGAAGCTGTATTAAGCCTTTGGTCCTCTAATTCCTTTTCTAAATATTACAAAGCTTATCCACCATTTAGTACAAACCTTAAACAACAAAGACAATATATATTTTAGAGTCAAAAAAACAAACTCCTAATAATGTCCTATATTATGTACATGTTATTACTTCAGAGGGAATCCCAAATATTTAAGATACAAATCCTATATATATGGACCAACACATATATTTAAAGCTCCTTTTGGGGCCATTTATCTTTTAGTAATACTAATAAATTTCTAGGTTATTCGCTTAACTTCTGTGATGTTTGGAGAGCTTCCTTTGCATCTCAAGCTGATATATATATTTTTTATCTCTGATAATTAAACATTACAATTATCTAGTGTTTATTAGAGTTTATTATAGTCTCACTGTGGCATTACATTATTTTCTGACATTGTCTCTTTTACTCTTTAAGTACTCTTTAAGGAATTGTTTCCCCAGCTGTGGGTGAGGCCTCATGGCAGTGGGTGAAATAACTTGTGTAAGATATAGCCGATCAGGGAAGGAGTCTGGATTTGAAGTCAAAGGCAGTGTGAGTCCCTAAACCATGAGGCTAGACTGCCTCTGGTCACTTCACCCACCATATCCTTTGCCTTCCTTTTCTCCGTTTTATTCCATTCTTCCTTTCATTCCATATCCAGGGATTTGTCTTAAAACCTACCCCTTGGCGTGGGCAGACTTCCCAGTGACCAACAGCTGTGCTTTGTGGAACAGTTGAGTCATATATTACATCAGAGAAGGTACCTTTGATTTCTGTAGACAGAATTATTTTTCATGCTTAATGGGTGACCTTGAAAGTGTTTTCTTCAAATAACCTACTGGTGTTCAGTCTAGACCTTTGCTACTTAAAGTGTGGCCCCCACCCCCTAACTGGGAACTTCTTAGAAGTGTACTCTCTCCGGCCCCGTCCAGACTAAACTGAAATTGGCATTTAAGAAGATAACGGGGCGATTCCTGTGCATGTCACTGTTTGAGGCACTAACTAAATTTTAGGGAGATAAATCTAAATGCCCACTAAGCACTCAACCATGAGGTGGTTTTTCTCCACACGCAACAAGAGGCTCCAGAGTTCACGCTTTCACATTGGCCCTGCTCTCAAAGGACACCAAACCAGCCCGAGAGGTGGCTGAACCGACAGACCGGGAGTTGAGAACCCCGCTGCAGCGCGGCGCGTGGGCCAGCTGCAGCACCTACTTCCACACGCGCTGCGGCCCCGCTTCCTTCTCCTCGAACAGCATTGAACTGTTTAGATCTTGACAATCTTCCTTGTGCAGGATATTTGGATTCTCTGCTTCCAGTTCTTTTCCCTCTTTCTTCTCTGTACACCATTAGTTTACTAAATCTCCCTAATTCATTGTTTGGACCAATTGCTGCTTCTCTGCAAAAACAGTTTCTCCTCATCTACACCAGGGGTCAGCAAACTTTTTCTGCGGAGGCTCAGACAGGGATTACTTGAGCTTTGGAGGCCACATTCCATTAGTGTTTCTCTCCTTCCCTTCTTTCCTCAGCATTTTTTCTTCTTCCTTCTCTTCCTTTCCTTCTTTTGTAACCCTTTAAAAACGTAAAAGTGATTCGCAGCTTGGGGGGAGGCGGAGGGGGCGTCACACACAGGCCACCTGGCCGATTTGGCCTACAGGCCTGGGCCGGCTTTTCACAGGCCTTTTTTTTCCCTCAGATCCAAATAGCTCAGGACCCTAGAGTAGAATAATGACATGCCTGTGCCCGCAGCAGTCACTCCCAGGGGCTTCAGCTGCTTCCCCGGGGTGGGGGTGGGGGTCGCCTGGCCGCCTGGAAACTGGGGAGATCAGCTCACAGGGCAGTCTGGGAGGCTGGCACAGCACAGGTTCTCCACCTGCAGCGGCAGCGATGCCTGGCAGGGCTCCAGAACTACTGGGTGCCAAGGCCCTGCCCCAGGGACGCAGAGGGAGTGGGTGTGACATGGGGCCTGAGGCGACGCCAGTGCGGCAGGACTGAGATCTCACGCTGAGAACCACTGGCTTACTGGTAAACCTTTCTGTTCTTACCCTAACACTCAGAGCCCCACACAGTCCAACCCGACTGCCTTTGGCTCACTTCACCATTCACTGCGTCCCTGGATTTCTGCTCTGCCTTTCACGTGGTGCCTCCCCTGCAAGGATCTTCGCCATCCGTGCCCCTTTCCTCCAAGGGTCTGCACATCTGCCAGCTGTCCCAGAGAGCCTCTCCTCGTTTCTCTGGTCAGGAGTCTCAGACCCTCTTCTAGGTGAACTCTGACCCTCGCCCCTCCCTGCCGGAATCCCAGAGCTCGCCGCGTCTTACACCCGCCGCCAGATTTTAAGGTCAGGACGCCCTGAGTTTTATACATGGTAGGTGTTTGGTAAATATTTGCGGGATAAATAAATATGAACTGATGAATGAAGGCAGGAAAGAAAAGTTGGTATTTGTTTGTCTTAAGTGTTTGATACGTGACTGAATTCTTTTCAGATAACATTTCTAGTTAATTCAATCGAAATGAGATTCACTTTTTAAGCACTTTCGATCTACATAATTCTAAAAAGCCATTTGTGTTTTTTCTCAGAGAAGACACATGGGGAGTGCATTAATTTTTAATTAATACTTAATAGCTACTAAAAGCAAACCTGAATCCCCATCTGTCTCCTATTACCCTTGGGGAGATGGGTCTGCTGGTGTCGAGGTATATTAATTGTAGCTAATCTTACCAAATTTGCTAATCTTACCAAATCTTACCAAAGCTCACATTTCCTAGGTGGTTGCTTACAGCCTGGATGATTAATAGTGACAACCATACAAGTTTGAAGCAGGAATGATCTCAATTCACAGTATGTCTTTGGCGGTTGGTAGCTGTTGACCTTAACATTTCCTAACCTCTCACCATCCAGACTTTAGTAGAATGGCAAAATAATAATGAAGAATATTTAAAGGATCTGGACAGTACCTGGCACACTGTTGGTTCGCAATTAACATAAATTAATGTTATTTTATATTAATTTTATTCTTATTGGATTTTATGTGGAAGATCTGAGGCAAGAAATATCTCATCCAAGGACTGACTTTGACCCTCAGTTCAACTTCATACTTTGTCATGGTCTCTGTAACCTTGGATAAGCCTCAATTTTCTTATCTATGAAATGGAGATATAAGAGTACCTATTTTATACAATCACGGGAATGATGAAATGAAATGGCTCATGTAAGATGCTGAGAATATTGACATGGATTTTTTCTAAACTGAAATAGTATGAGCTATAAAAATAAGAATCTACCAAGAGCTTCCTTTAAAGGAATCATCCTCTCTTTTTAATATTAATTCATGACTGTAGTTGCAATAACATAGCATGGCTTTATCTTCAGTAGCAATATCCTAAAAGTCCACATGATGGGGACATTTCTCCATTTAAAGCGTAGGCTGGCCATTCGCTAGTAGAGGACACATTATCATTAACTGCAGAGTTTAACGTCCTTCATGGAGGAGAGGCAAGGCAAAATTACATATATGCTATAGATAAAGAGAGAGAGAGAGTTGGGATAGATGGAGAGATAGATTGATATGTTAGTGTATATATTTATAGACAGATGCCTATATTGATATTTATGTTGATATAGGTCATGTAAATGTTTAACTCTAGGGGAAATTTTTAATGCAAATATTAAAAATATATCAGCATAAAGATTAAAATAACAATAACCTTTAGACTTCCTGGATGGCTTGGTAAATAAAACACATTAGGCATCCAGGTGCATGTAGGAGCAACAATAGCAGTTTCTTTAAAAAGAACTAAGGGCACACACACCGCAGCGAACTCCAGGATCTCTGAGAACCTTCATTAACAAAACAAAAAGGTCTTTCTTTGGAAGAAACAAAAAAAGGAGAGGACCTTTCATAATGAGGAAATAGCCCATAAACAGACATGTCCACTAAATGTAGTAAATCAGATGCAGTCTAGAAGCCAAGTGGGTCAACATTGAAACCATAATCTTTAAACCCACCGCAGAGAAAAGGGCTGCTAGAAATAGCCCTGGTGCCAAAGGCGCATTCAGATGGAGATGACCTGGCAGCCCGGGCAGGATCCTACTAAAAGCAAGTTGTGTGGCCAGGGGCCCTGAGGAGGAAGGAGCTGGCCCTGCCTGGAGCGTGGCCGCTAGCTGCCTTTCTCTCTCCACCGCCAGCTCCTCGCGTCTGTCGGGGTACCCTCCCTTCCTTCGTTTCATCTCGTCTATTCTGCACATCCCCTCCGTTCTCACCTAGCCTTTCCTTAACAAAAGATAATATGGAAGTGATAACTTAGGGAAGTATTTATTTAATAGGGTTTTAATTCTCTGTGCTTACTTTAATAGCAAATGGATTACATTTATTTTCTCTTTAAAAACTGTTTCCTTTTGGGGTGCCTGAGTGGCTTAGTCAGTGATTGTTTGACTCTTGGTTTTGGCTCAGGTCATGATCTAATGGTTTGTGGATTTGAGCCCTGCATTGGGCTCTGCACTAACAACATAGAGCATGCTTAGGAGTCTCTCTCTCTCTAACTCAAAATTTAAAAAAACCTTTTGTAATAAAAACGTTTCATTTTGTATTTCAGCACAATTATATTATATATGCATCTACATACACATTTTTATGTATACATATGTGTATAGTACATGTATACACACATATGTATAAATTCTGCACACATATTCACATATATATTACTCAATGGAAAAATATTTTAATTCTACACTATACAATGAAAGGAGAAAGCTTTGTAAAAGTTAATAAATTAATAGTAAAAAAAAGACATGCAAAATTATTTATGATTTAATTCAAAATATATTGATTTGGGCAATTATATTTCCCCAAAAAGCTTTTGATAGCTTATGATGATAATGTCTAATTTTTTAAATTTTTTTAACATTTATTCATTTTTAAGAGATGGAGAGAGACAGAGCATGAGTGGGGGAGAGACAGAGAGACACACACACACACACAGAATCTGAAGCAGACTCTAGGCTCTGAACTGTCAGCAAAGAGCTTGATGTGGGGCTCCAACCCATGGACTGCAAGATCATGACCTGAGCCGAAGTCAGATACTTAACCAACTGAGCCACCCAGGAACCCCAATAATGTTTAATTTTTAATACTTATCTGCCTAACTATAAGAATTCTTGTTTTTAAAACTCTCATTTAAATATCAGTTGTTCCCAACCAATCTGTCCCAGTGAACTGCTTCCCATGAAAAGTCTATTTATACTGACCATGAAAATAGGTAGCTCAGTTTGACTCTCCTATGAGAGTCCAGACTAAGTGCACTAGTACAGTTAGTAGAAGTATAAGTAATAGTATAATTCCCATCTTAGGCATCACTGGTCTTCTGGTGAATTTTAACTTTTAGACTACTAAGTGCTCTCAAAAGCAAATAAAGACTTTAAACACTTGACAAATATGACACATAAGTGACAATTTCAAAATAGGAAATCTATGTCCCATTAAGGCAACAGAGGAAAGGTGAGAACATCTGGTAATCTAATTAGCATGATTAGAGAAACACATCCGCAGAACTTATGCTTCTGGGGAAATGTATGGAAAGCTTGCCCATCTATTGCAATGCCTTGACAAATGCCAGTCTCTTTAAAAAATGAAGAAGAAAGAGAAGATATTCTCCTGTAATATTAAAGAGATGGCCAACCATGTTGGAGCTTTTTTTCAAGTTCTTATTGTTCCACTGCCTTGATTCATATAAAGCCATGTTATATCTTTGCTCCAGTAGGTAGCAAAAGGTTTCTGGCTGGGTCTGAAAGTTAAACTAACAAAGAAAGACTTGCAGGAAAAAAGCATACAGATTATTTAATACAAGTTTTACGTGACATGGGAGCCTTCGTAAGGAAATAAAGATCCAAAGAAGCAGACCTGAGTACAGCTGTGCCAGGACTGAGGAGGAATGGAGTGATGGAAGGTTTGGAGAGTTAAGGAGTGTGGGGTCAGGGCAGTAAACTGGGGACACTTGGCACGGCTTGTTTGTTCGGATTCTTCTTTGAGTCCCTATGTCCTCAGAGACACGGGCACTCCTTCCTGCTGGGTATAAAGGCCCCTCTCATGGGAGGGTTTTATGGCCTGTTTCAGGGAGACGGACAAAGGGAAGGTGACCTTCCTGTGTCTGCCATTTTTTCCAAGCTCCTTCAGCTCACAACAGTCAACACCCCAAGCTGCCATACTTCGCAGTAGTGGGTCCTGATCCCCATCCCATCACTCCTCGTCTTGAGGAAAAAAGGTATTTTGAAACACCAATGAAATCAATTCCTCAGTTAGCTTGAGGAGAGCAGCAGTTAGAAGGTTCTCTTTGGTTCCTCATTAAGTAGCATATTGTTTTTTAATGCCATAATATCTGTAGTCTGTTCCACAATTATGCATTAAGTCTATGGCAATTATGCTTGTTTATATTATTTTTACTTTTTGGGCAATACAAATTTGGGAGTGGTAAGTAAAAATTAGAATTCTTTAAATCTTGGGGACAGCAGATCACGGATAAAGGAAAAGGTCCTAACAAAAATAGTAATTTGTGAAATGACTTTTCAATTTATTAGAAATCAAAGAAAAGAAACAACTGAAAAAGATTAATGCCTTGTTCTTTAAGAAAAGCTTATACCTCCCACTGTCATAAACTCAGCAATTCTCTCCTACTTTTCAGATTTTAAAGATTGCTGTTTTCAAGTACAGATTTAAACATAAAAATGTTTTTAAGTGAGTCACATAGTTTTAAAATAATTGCAAATTTCCTTCTCTTATTGATTAAAGGTCATTTTAGTTTGAGATCAATATCAAAGAATTAAGGTCAAACTCAGGGGTTTCTTTCCATTCCAGCATCACTGACAGAATTTCCCCCCCGTATGCTTTAGTTCGGAAATGTAGAAAGTTTAGTTCCAAAGCCATCTACAAGACACTGTAAGAAGCTGTAAAAGGCTCCGGCCTCTAAGGAATATGGGCCTTTCCATCCTAAAATCTCACAACTTCTCAAAAAGGTCACCAGCTAGTCGGAGGGTCGGTTGGATTATTAGTTCATTTAGGGTCAATTATTTTCTTCAGACTCCAGTTTCCTGATCTATAAAATGAATCCTACTTGTCATACATGTTTAATGTGATTGTAAACTGAGAAACAAAGGTCAGGCCACTTTATTCCTGGTAAAGAACTAAGGCAATATTAAGTGTCAGGACGGCAGCAACAATAATAGCTCCGATGCTTAAATGTCTGGTTGATATGTAGTAGTTTATCAATATGTATTTGTGGACTAAACTGAATCAAGACCAATGGGTTTGAAAAAGAAAGAGTAAATACATGTGATGGAGTTTGGAAAGAAACAAAGGAAATATATTTGAAAGCCTCTCCCTATTGTAAAAGAAGGCTCAGATTCCAGAATTAGAAAAACTAAAAATAAATCACTTAAAATTTAACCAAATTCAAGATCTCCTTTTTAGTAGTAGAGAGAAATAAATTACAACAGAAAGGAAGAACTTGGCAAAGAGCACAGCATCTATAAATTTTAAAAAGTATAAAAGTGAAGGGACAGTTTCTGAAAAACATGTCAGTATTTGTGTATAACGTATCTAAAGCCCCTCAGAAAGCAGTCCGGGAGGGCGATGGAGGTAGGGGTGGTGTTCGTTTTGTGTTGGTGTTTTTCCAGGCGCACCCAGGAGCACAGCACTGACAGGTCAGCTGCTGGTTATTTTCAACCCATTTTGCACCTGGTGGAGAAAAAGAAATAACAAAGTCCTCCAGAGCACTGTGGACATGTCCCAGAGGCTGTCATACCATGTCACATCAATCTTTGTAAAGGGAAAAATCTGGTATGTAACACTTAATAGCAACAAAGCATGTGTGCTGTGATAGAGTAAATTATCCAATTAGTGATTTGTGGGAGGAAATTTTTCTTGGAAGGACTTTTAAATCTTAACCAAAAAAACCCCCCACAAAACCACCATAAGAACAAACATAAAATGACCATTTTTTAGATCATTTTCTAAAGAGAAGTTTTAAAAGACAGAAAACACAAATGGTTACAATGCTAATGCTGTTACATTCATACCTGTATGTGTATATTTCTAACTAGTTCTGTTGACTATCATACAAGCTGAGCATACAAAGATCTTCTGATTTCTTCTGATCCCGTTCGCTCTTAATGCTGCTGCTTTCTGTCGATTTCCGTCTCTTCTTTTCTCCTTTGCTGCTTGTCCATAGTTCCTGAAAGAGAATCAGACAGGAGAAACAGATCTTAGCGTTGGAAGGAGCCTCAAAGGATCATCTAAAGCCCCTCCTCATATTATTCTCTACATTTTACCTCTCAGAAAACTGGGTCCCAGGGTGAGTAAAGGGCTTCCCCAATATCACACAGCTATGATCAAACAGGAGATGCCACCCTCTCCCATATCACTGATTCTATTTCCTTCCAGGAGCTTATCACTATATGAAATGATCTAATTTATTTATTTTTATTAACTTATTTATTAATTCATTTAAAGTCTCATTGACAGTCTTCCAACATTAGAGTGTACATCCAAAGATTTAAGGACCTTCACTATCTTATTAATAGTGTATCCGCAGCACTTAAACAATCTCTAGCCTGTCATAGGCATTCATATATATTTATTGAATAATAAACTAGAACATTGGTCTCTTGTTTCTAGACTATACTTTTACAAGTGGTACCAAATTATCCTATGAAAAATACTATAGAATAATTAAGGACATCTGAATTGATATGACATCCAGCTATAGGTCTATCATAAACATTAACCTAATTTGTACATTTTAATTAGCAAAAATATCTAGTATTAGTTTTCAACTCCTTGACAATATTTAATAGTTTGTGCTTTCTTTAGATACCCCAGGGAAGAATAAGTTCTCCGAATTCTGTTCGTTGGGGAAACAGTGCTGTTTGCTCAACTAATATCCATAGTCACTTTATCATTGACAAAAAGAACTTTGATTGAGTTGGAAGGAAGCAAGGTTCCTGGTTTAAAATATTTACTTTCTCCAATTTCTTTGCATTGAGGAGTGGTCTCGTGACACAGCTCTGATCCATTAAGACATTAGTTGGGGGGCTCTGGGATAGCTTTGCTTCTCTGCTAGATTCCTTCCCTTTCTCATCCCAATGTTCTTTTTGCGCAGAACAGACTGGATGCCTGGAGCAGCAGCTCTCTTGGGATCATGAATTTAAAACATTGAGCATATTAAGGAACATGGAAGATGTCTAGATACCCACTGGGTCTTGAGCCACAATTCCAGTCCTGGACATTTTATTGCATGATATACACAAGCCTCTATCCTATTGTTTGCTGGGTTTTCTATTTTCTGCTGCCAAATGCTTTGTTCTGATAAGAATCATTTGCCAAACAAATGTTAATATTCTGCTACTTCTAGGATTCTATTCTGGGGTTTACTGTGTCCATTCCTTCAAATTAGCCCCACTGTTACTAAAAGTAAGAGAAAAGGGGAAAATGCTAAGCCATATTTTATTTTATTTTATAGTTTATTGTCAAGTTGGTTTCCATATAACACCCAGTGCTCATCCCACCAGCTAAGCCATAGAGTGAGAAGCAAAAAAATGAAGATGAATCCAATACCATTTTAATTGACTTTCTGATTTTTTCCCAAGTTTCCAGGCTTCTTTGGGCTCCTCCCTTTGCCTACTTCTCTCTCTATGCTTATGGTCATCTTCCTTCCAGAGCAAATCTCTTTATCTGCATAAACGACGTATGAAATGCAATGAGGAAACTGGCTGCACCTTCATCTGCCCACACAGTGAAGAGGACTCACAGTATAACTATCAAGGGAAGTGCTACAGTTGAATGGTGGCCTCTTACAAAATGCAATCAAGCACCTATGCATTCATGCAGATGATTTCAGTTAATTTGCACAACATTGCAAAATATAACCTTTGCTCCCATTGCTGTGTGAATTATGTAGAATGCTTGCAAACTTTAGCCCCGTAACTACTTACCATGTCATTTTAAACCAAAGATGCCCTCATTTTCCTATAACTCTTCTTCCTCTGATATTTAGTTTTCCAGAAGGTTATGATGTTTTAAATCTAATAATTTAATTTCTTTAAACAGATTTCACATTGCATCAACATAGACATTTTAAATAATTAATACACCTGCTGGAGTTTGGAAGACTGGTTTTTAGGATCAGGGACTTAGAAAAGCAAGGGCATTTCTTCTTCCATTCTCCATATTCAGAGAAAGCAAATATTCAAAATTACATATAAGCAAAACACTTTAATGTAATTAGACCTGATTTTCTATTACTTGTTTTGTACTTACACTACTTTTAGATGTGTGTGAAGAAGGAAGCATTTTAAATGAATGCAATAGAAGTGGCTTATTTATAAATTCATAAATCATATTGCAACTAAATGAACTCTGCACTGCTTATACTTATTTGCTCTGACAATACCCAAAACCAGTGTTTCCAAACGTCATTCAATCATATATCATTTTTGTGATATTGAGGTACCACCTCTACTATAGTTAATATATTTCTTTAAATGATTTAAAACATGTTTACACATTAAGCTTGCCTCATCTTAAGCAACAATAGCTATAAAATCATGGGTTTGGAGTGCTGATTATGTATCTCTTCTAATATGTATTATGACAGTATTTATAAATATAAAAACAAAAATAACTCGTCCCTTAGCAACCTAAAATAATACGTCTCTACAATGTAGAAAACATTATCATAATTGAATTGAAATTTAAAGTGGATGGTGAAAACTTTTTAAGAACAGAAAATAGTCTGAGAATTTTACTTTTTATAAAGACCCTTACCCTGGACAGCCCTGGGAAGAAAAAGGGCTTACAATATTATTGTCTAATAGAAAGAATTCTGGTCTAGAATTCTGTTCCACCCTGCCACACTCTATGCTTCAGTTTCTCATGTTTAGGGAGATTTAAAAGAAGCCACATGTCCACCTGACATAACCTTTCTTATTCAGGATCCAACAGCAAGGGGTCGGGATGATGAGAAAGGTTGGGAGGAACTGGTGGTGTTTCAGCAGAGACCAGGCCACTTAGGAGACGGCACCTGAGTGCTGAAAGGTTCTGATCAAGGAGGCGGAGTACAAGAGAAAGAATTTCACACAGAGAAGAACAGAGCTCTTTGGGGGGGTTGGGATGTAGCTGGAGCTGTTCGAGAAGTGAGGGGATCAATCACTGGTCTGTGATGTTCAAGAGGCTCGTGCTGGGGAAGGTTTGGGTGGACAGTGTCAGGCCCTTTCCCACCTTGATAATAATAATAGGCACCGATGATTAAATGCTTGCCCAGGTGGACTACACATTTTAATATACCTCACCACACTTAATTTCCACAATAACCCATAGGGATAGGTATTACAGTAACCATTTTACAAATAGGAACTGAGTCTGAAATTTGATAGGAGCTGAATTTGAACTCAAGCCAGAGGGACTCGAAAAGCCCATCTACTAGCCATTATGTTATATTATAAATGTGGTCTAAGAAAGATAAAGGTTTTGTTTTGTTTTTTTTGTTTTGTTTTTGTTTCTTTGCCCATTCAGCCAAACTGAAGCCAAGCTGTCTTCTTAAAAAAATTTGCTGTAAACTGTAATTTGTGAAAAGGAAACTGAAAAGCCACTGCCATTATCTCAGCTGGCTTCCTTCAAATTTCTGTGAAAGCCAACATACTTCCCAAGGAAAACTTATTTAATTGTAATCTCTGCCTTGAGAGTAGAGAGCAGAATGGAAGAAATCAACATTTCCTAAGGAAAATTTATGCTTTTAATTTTTGTGTTTTTGTGTTTTTAATAGAGAACAGAAGAATCCATAAGCCATGCTACTTATTCACCCAAACGATGTTACAAAATCAGCAAAAGCTTTGGTTTCTTTTGTCTGAATCCTTTTGAAAAAAAAAATTATGAAAGTATGTTCAAGGAAAGGGAGGGGCAGATTTTATACCTTAGGGTATCTCAAAAAATTCCCAAGGGCTATCGGAATATTTTCCAAACACAAACATTTCACAATCATTTAAAAGAAATCTGTGCCTTAATCATGTTTTAAGTAGAAAATTTAGGAAATTAAACGAATAGTCACAGCATATGGTCTCAAAACTCCAAAAAGCTTTGCTTGAAACTGGCTTCATAACAACTATAAAAACTGAAAGAAAAAAAAAAGCCAGGGGGTAGGGAGAGGGAGGAGGAGAGAAAGGCAGGAAAGAAGAAAAGCAGGAAGGAAGAAGGACAGATACTTGGAACCAGAGTTCTCATTCCTACTACCTATTAGTTTGGCATTTATTGTCTTGAGGAGAGATACTGAGAAAAATGATTATCTCTACTGCATTGTCTTATAGATCCACATATTTCTCTTAATCTCTATATTATTAAACTCACATTCAAAATTAGAAACAATACTTCTACTTCTTTGAATCTTGATATGAGATCCCACTGTGGGATCTTTTTCTTCCCATCTTAATTTCCCTCTTTACTGACTTCTATGAGAAATCTTTTTACTTTTTCTTCCGTAAAATATTTCAACCTCACCAATATCATCAGTGTGGGAACCAAAGTGGCATTCCACCATTCTCACTAAATTTTGTGGCAAAGATACTTTACCTTGGAATGCTCTAAATGATTAATATTGTTCTGGAGGCCAGAACGTTGAATAACCAAAAGCCCTATTCAATAAACATATGCTGTCCTGGAAAATCTTGCCTTATATTGATGCTTTATTTTCTCTACCAGTTCTGAGAGTGAGAAATGATCTTTCCTTTATTTTTATAACCTCTAGCAAGGTGGTTTGCTAGAGATAAACTCATAGAAAATAGTTACTGAATTAATGAATGGCTATATGCATGGATTAATGGAATTTGATGGTAATGGAATTTCTTATTTGATGATTTCTTCATTTGATGATTTATAAAATGCTATTGGTTTCCTAAAATGCAACAGGAAATAACTCATATTTCAAGTAATAGCCAAAAAGGAGCAGGGGAGATTTGGGCATATTTTATTTTAGACTTGGCATTTTTCTTAATAGCCAGTGGAAATGCTGGGAAATATATCTCTCACAGCGTAAAAAACGAGAATTCTGCTGTCCTTTATCCATTAACATACTGGTGGAAAAAGGATGTTTAGCATCTCAAGACTAATATATTGTGATCTTTTGAATCAAGAAATCTGGCATTTCTTCATTTTGAAATAAACACCCCTCTGTGTACAGAAATATGATAAATGCAGATCTTAAAAGTTCCATTAAACATTCTTCTGCAAGCTAAACCCAGGCACACAGTCATGTCTAAATGTACTTAGTATTTATTTTTTACTCTTTAAAGTGAAGCTATTTACATTTGACCTTAGAAGGCAAACTGCATTTGTAGGACATCAGGGATTAAGCTCGGCGGTATTAAAGTTAGAGCACTCACATGTTTGCAAATGTCATTAAAATGAAAAATCACCATAAAATAAATGTTTATTCTTTAATTGGACATAATATCGAACAATCTATACTTAGATCTAAAGTTCAATCAAGGAGAGCTTCCCCGTGGTGGATTACTACTGTATGAGTGTGGAGAGCAGAGGTGGAGACGCTTCTGGAAGTCAAGGAGTGGCCTTCCATGGGGTATTCAGAAAAGTTAATAATTCAGTTATTCCCAAGAAGCCTTCTTGCTGCAGACCCGTAACTAGTGGTCCCACTGCTCCTCTCTTTCGTGTACGCCTTCTTCTTCTTCGGGGAATGCTGATTCATTCTGGCCCTTCAGATGCTTAACTCCTGAAATTATAAAAAATTATGCTCCATTTAAGTGAAATTTATTTCTAACAGATTCATTGCATTGCTGCAAGAGATAAAGAAAATGCGTGGAAAGTATTCTCTGGTGTATACATGTTTTCTCCAAGAATTTCAACAATCTAACCCTATGTAAACCTTTTAATTCACTGGGAAATACAAACAAACCCAGCCAAATTTCCATTAGAGACAGGCTCCCTTTATAATTAAATCTTCTCCATGAAGAATTGCATCACAGCCAATTAAAAACCTGTTAACTCAAAATCTGCTCACAGACTCTGATCGTAATTTTCATATATCATTTAAGTCAAATATTTCTTTTGGCACCCCTGAAATCTATTACAATGGGAACGATTGAAGAAACCCCTAGGAACAAAGGGATGTGTGTGCCATTTCTGTACTTTGTAAACAACAAAAGAATCACGATATTGTTAGTCTCCTTTAGGAATCAGAACATACTCATTTGATTACAAAACTCTGTATACAAAATTCTTCAGTAACTTCCCCCACAGCCCGCAGAGACGCCAAACACTGCCACACCTTTGCCGATACACTGGCTTCTATGATCCGGCCTCTCTGACCTATCCGGACTCCTTCCTTCCCAGCCCTTCCTGCCCCCCCTTTCACAGTGAGTTAGGAGTTAGGAGTTAGCAATCTAGCTCTTCCATATTCCCTGATCACTGCAGGCTCCCTCAAGCTTTCCAGCTTTTCTCCTTCTATTCTCACTGCCAACTAGCTTCTTCCCACTCACTCACCTGATAACCTCCCACTCACGCCTGCGCCTCGGCCTGTCCCTTCTGTGAGGGCTCCTCTTATTTCACAAGCGGACTCGGCTAGATCCTTCTTATGTTTCACTCCTGCTCTTGGATCATTTTCTCTTATATCAATTACCTTATAGTAGTGATTTGTTTACATATCTTTCTCATTAGAGCAAACTTCTTGATGTCAGAATTATGTAGTTTCAGTCTGGGGTCCCAGGCACAATGCCTGGCAAATAGCTAGTCCTTGTTAACATGGATGGAATAAATGACTGCTATAGTTAATTAATAAATAACTTGGTGGATGTATTGGCATATTTTTCTTTCATAATTTCAAAATTAATCCAAAGTTTAAGTATAAATCAGAAGGCAATTACCACAACCATAGTCACTCTACAAAATTACCTTTCATTCCACTTGGATCTGTCCTATTAACACATATCAGCTGACACTTGATGCACTGATACTTAACACAAAAAATTTTATACATATTGTATATTTTAGAAAATTGGTTCATGAGATTTTTCTAAGTTATTACTGAAAAATATTCCAGTTAGAATTGTTAAATGAAAGGAAGTGCCTGCACTTGTTTCCGATGAATCAAAGAAACTAAAAAAAAAAAAGTGTAGATTTGCATGTACTGGAGTCAGAGAACCCCAGAGTGCTGTTTGTCAAAGAATGACATCGTTGGGCTTGGTGGATTTTCCTGCAAAAATATTTGATCCGTTGTAATAATATTTAAATACTTTAATTTCACCTGCAATCGCAGATCACTCATAATTCCTGCTCACCCAAAACTGAAGAGAGACATTTATTATTAACAAATGGAACTTGTTTCATATTATTACAAATTACAGGGTGAGAGGAAGAGGTCTAAATGTTAAGAAGGGAAGGGAATTCATTCCTTAGATCAGAATCTAATCAGTTACTCTGCTAGAGTCTTATATACCTGAATCACTAAACCTCGTAACTCCATGACAGAAAGACATGGATGGTAAAATTTAGACTTGAAGAAAATATGTGATTTTTCAAGGTTGTAAGGATAGTGTAGTTTTTTTTAATGTTTATTTGAAGAATGAGTGGGGGAGGGGCAGAGAGCAGGGCCAGTAGAGAGAGAATCCCAAGCAGGCTGGTCCCTGGTGTTAGTGCAGAGCCTGATGCAGGGCTTGAAGTAATGAACCATGAGGGCATGACCTGAGCCAAAATCCAAAGTCAGATGCCCAACTAACTGAGCCACCCAGGTGCTCTAAGGATAGTGTAGTTTGAAGAGAAGTTATGATACATTATATTCCTGTAATATATACTGATTTACTGAATAGATGAGTTAGTGAATGAGGCATAAAGTTTCATTGTCAGGAGACCCTAACTCATTTTTACCTTTAGCTTTTTGGTTGCTGACCTAGATTTTCCTATCATCATCTCTAGGATTTATTGTAGACTTACAGTACCTATTAACCTGGCTCAGAAAATCTTGGGGATTTCCTCTGAAATATTAAAGAACAGTAATCTTTCAGCTATCTGTCTGTCTCCTGACCTGAAATTGTCTGTACCTCTCTGAGTCTGAAAAGATTCTATTACCTCCAGAGCTCATCCTTTTCATCCACAAGGTAACTACAGAGCAATAAAGTTGTGTTCAAGACAATTTTCTTTAAATTAGGGTTAATAACTTAATGGCAAAATTGATTTGTTTATATGAAGGGCTCAAACATTAAAAAAATATGGTATCAAAAAGTCCAATTACTAAACCATTAGTTAATCACTTCCCTTACTTGAGCATAGGCCTACTTGCTTATCCTGATCCATATGTGATTTGTTTTATAATAATGGTCACAAAGTTATAATGGGAACCTTTTTTTAAAAGCAAAATAACTCATTTGGCCAAACTTTGGAAGGTGGAAGCCTTTTTCAGGTGTGACATTAACTATAGAAATAGTTAAGGTGAAGGTTTGGTGAGGCAGGAGTTGATGACATAGGAACATCTCCCCAGAACCTTACATTCTTCGGATCTCAAAGCAATTTACATCCATTATCCGTTGGAGAGCAGATGGCTGGTTAACTTGTGGCTGACACTTTCCTGTCGGCAACGCGTGTTTGGTTACACCTGCAGTAACACTAAGATCAAAGTATAAGGTGCATGAGGACTGTCTAATAATCTCTTTCTCCCCACTCCCTCCTCCTGTTCCTGTTTGTGCTGATAGTTTCTTGAAGCCTTCATTTAGTATTAAGGTCACTGTGGAGGTGGAAAAAGATAACTTGGGTTGAGGACTTGATAAAAATCCTCAGAGCCTCTTCCTCTGCCAGATGCTAACAAGCATGTATTAAACACCTCGGCTGCACCAGCACACTCAGTGTGCCGTGCAGCAGCGAGCCCCCCGGAGCAAGCGCCGACTCGGCCAGCCCCGGCACACGCAGAAGGCAAGGGGATCCCCCAAACACAACCAAGGCTCGTTTCTCCATTGCAAATGAAAACAGAAAAGGGAACCAAATGTAAGGCCAAAATATGCAGTATGAACCCGTGAAGGAAGGAACAAAACAGAGGGAGAGGAAAGGGAAACTAGACTGAGTACAAGAAGGAAAGGAAAGGAAATAAATGTTGCCTCAGACAGGACATATTCCTCCTGGTTTTCTTCAGTCTATAGATCAGGTGGGTAAATGTGAGTTGGATGAAATTATAAAGTGACTGAGTGAAGGATTATGAATAATGAATCCAGAAAGGGAAGCTTATATTTGGCAAGCTGCAGGTCAATATGTTTTTCAATTAACTTGGAGCGACAGAAGGCAGGCTTATTTACATCTGTAAATGACATAACACTTAGAGGAAAAGATGGCATAAGGACAAACTAATACTCCAAAAACTTTCGAGAGCCAGGAAGAGGCTGATGGGAGGAAGATTCTGGTCCACAGGTAGTTTCATTTTTACAAAGATTACATTGCTTCTGGGGGTTGCTTCTGGGGCACCTGGGTGGTTCAGTCAGTTAAGCCTCTGACTTTGGTTCATGTCACGATCTCATAGCCCGCTTTGGGCTCTATTCTGACCCCATAGAGCCTGCTTGGGGTTCTTGCTCTCCCTCCCCTTCTCTCTCTGCCCCCTCCTCCACTTGCCTATTCTCTCTCTCTCAAAATAAAATAAATAAACTAAAAAAAAGAGGGGCACCTGGGTGGTTCAGTTGAGTGTCCAAATCTTGGTTTCAGCTCAGGTCATGATCTCATGGCTTCATGGGTTTGAGACCCACACTGGGCTCGGCACTGGCATTGCAGGGCCTGCCTGGGATCCATTCTCTCCCTTTCTCTCTCTCTGTCCCTCCCCAACTTGTGCTGTCTCTGTCTCTCTCAAAATAAATAAATAAACTTAAAAAAACATATTGAAGAAAAATATTTTAAAAAAACAAAGATTATGTTGCTTCTAAAAAATACAGAATGAGGGCAGCCTCAACTGATGACAGTTCGGGGTTTAAGGTGACTACAACTCCAAGATGACCCATTGAATCACCTGTTTAGGGACCAAGCTCTTGGTGGTGTCAGCGCAGCATTCCTAACAGCAGTCAGCGGTTTAAGGAACTATTTCCCAGCTGTGGGTTGTCAGACCTTTTCCTGGAATATGCTGCCTAATTGTGAGCTCTCTGTTTCAAGAGTTCCATTAACTGAGATTAAAAGTAGTCTTCTGAAATCACTTTTCTAGAACAATTGTATCTGAAACTAGAGTGCCTGGCAGAGAGAATATTAAGAGAGGACAAAAGAGGCTGCCACTGAATTCCTGAAAGATTGGAAAAAGAACTCAAATGTATCCATATAGTTCCTGAGAGCAGAAATAATAGGATCAGTAGCTGACATTTATGGGGTGAGGGCAGAAAAAAATCCTAAACTCTTTATGTCTGCCCAGCAGTAAACATGTGAGTGAGCTCTCATCCCTGTGTGGGTTCAAGTCTAACCTAAATGTCTGTCTCTGAGACAGTCATAGAAGGAGGCCGGAGTGTGGAGCAGGAGAGACAGACATCCTTGCTTTCCCTGAGATGCTAGTAATCCATAAAAGAGATCTCTTCTACTGAAAAATTTGCTCTGCTGTGAATACTTCAAGTTACAAAAAAAGTAATTATGACTTCTAATGATATAAATGGCCCAATTCCATGTTTTAAAACTAATTCACATTGGGAGTGGCAAATGGATTCTTTTTTTTTTCCCAACCACATACTTTAGATCTTAAAAATCATTCTAAAGTCCTCTAGGGAATATGTGAGCAGATTTTACAGAGCCTCTGACCCTCTCAGAATTCTATTTATAGTTGTATTTGTGCTTTTGGGGGGGGAAAGGCCCATGGTTTTCAGTAGAATCTCAGAGGAGTCTCTAACCCACAAATAATTGTGAGCATGAATCCTGGTTTAATCTCTTTAGTTTAAGATGAAGGAGCAATTTCAGACAGCAATGTGACTTGCTTAAATTCACACAGAAGCAATTGGCTAAGCTGAGACACAACCTTGTCCCCTAATTCCTATTGGGGGCTTTTCATCTGGGTCACCGAGACTCAATCTTGCCCTGTCATTGACCTTTTCCCAAGTTAAAACCTAAGGGAAAATATGGGAACAAGATCACAAGGCCCTTTTCATTATCACATTCATTGAAAGGACCTTACTCAGCTGAGAGAGTTAGATGTAACTTTTCAGTCTGTTGTTGTTGTGATTGTTTTTAATGGAATTTGGAATCAAAAAGATGTAGAATTTAATCTCACTCAGGAACATTCCCAGAATAAAACCAAGTTACAAATAATGTTCAGATTATTACAAAAAAGGCACCCTTTCTCTCTCCTGTGCTCAAATCTGAGACAGGACTCTGGGAGACACAGAAAACAGATATTGGTCTAGTCTGAGAGATGAGACATAATAATCATCAAGCAAAATGAGTTAAATATAATAAAGTAATAAAGCCCCTACTGTGTGTTGAGCATGGGAGAGATACAACTACAGATCAGATGGGGATGTAGGTCAAATGGTGATGATGTATACATAAATGAAGTTAATCCAATGAATATGTGTTATGGACCAGTTCTACAAATAAAACATTTGGAGAGTTCCGCTATGAGAAAAAAGGGTTCCAACTTGGAAGATATAAATCTGGAGAGCTATTTATTGAGGAGTATACTGGATAGAGTGAGGGAAACAATAAGTCTGAGTTCTATATAAGAAAACTATTTACAAAATACAATTAACAGCCATTCATTTTCTGAAGACCTACATCAGAAAATCTCAAAAGACTGATTTTAGCGGCCTTAGAAAAATGATTTTCTATTGGTTCCTTGTGTATTGACTCTTCAAATTTTATCAAAATAATCATGCTGGATATCCTCAAGGAATGTAAGGTAACCTATAATGTGGTACAACAGGGCCCATCATATCTCAGGATGAAAATGCACTTTCCGTTTCCCAAAATGCTTTCACATGTATTTTGGTAATCTTCTTGTCATTCACTTATACTGCATTGCTATACAGTAATACACTTAGGGTCACAAAGATCAAGAGACATATTGATTTCATTCCACAGCTAAACGCATATCGTCTCCTGAACTTACCTTAAATCTCTTTCTACTTTATTTGAAGTAAATTACACACATGCAGCACAGTTAATCTCTGTTCTGAAATGGTGACTAGTCAGTTAATATAAACTGCAGATCAACACATGATCATTTCATTTGACACCCCATTATATAGGGAAGCATTTTTCTGGAGAGGAATAAATGTATGATATGCTTCTCTCTCCATCATACGTGGGAAAGGGGGCAGCATGTTTATGTGATATTCATAACTATTTGTAAGTATTATATATCTTATGTGTAATTTTACTATGATATATTTTACCAAATCTGTTCCCCAAGAGTAAACCCTAGGTAAACAATTTAGTAGTAAATACAGTGAAGAAGGTAGGGAAGGAGTATACTTACAGACTGTTAAGAGTGTGAATTCAAATAATACCTTTGGAGAGCAGTTTAGTCTTACTTAAAATATAAAGTGTAGTCAGTATGAGGTGGGGACCTGAATGTCTCATTCTCAGCCTAGAATGAGAATCCTTCTGATAGACTGAGTGCCTCTTTTGCCCTCTACAGTCAAGTGCCCTTCTAATACCCCTTTGCTTCTAAGCTAATGCATTTCCTATGAACTCAGAAATAGAGTTAAATTTTTAAGCCTACATATAATGGAGCTAAATGTGTTGAGCAATTTCACTTTAGAAAGAGACAGAATGGCTCCCTAGCTTGCAAGACTTGACTGCCATAGATTGAACACAATAGCATGTCTAAAATAAAGAATGTATCAATCAGCAGGAGTCAGTGGTTAGCCCTGCAAGCACTAAAAATAAAATAACGAAAGGGGAGTTGCATATACAGCCAGAGAAGCTAATGCTGTGTTTTTTAAAAATGCCCACAGGAGGATGTCCCGTACTGGCATTTTAGAAGGCTCTGTCTTCCAAGCAGGGTACTTTTCTGTTGAAGAAACGATCACTATAGGCTACCATAGCCTGATGTCAATATATGCCCAATCACATAACCAAATTATCCAGCTCTGATTCCCATCTCACTGAGGAGCCTTGTGACAACAACAGAGCTTCCTCACAAGGAGAAAAGACCCTGAATGGACTGAAAGAAGGTAGAAGTAAGTCGTGGAGCTAAGTAGGATAAGACTGACGCAGGCAAATGGAACAAGAACTGTGAAGGCTTTGTCTCAAGCATGCCTGCCATGGTCAAAGGACAGTGATGAGCATGGAGTGTCAGGAATGAGGTAGCAGTAGAAGGTAAGCTTCAGACAGACAAATGCAGGTAGGGAGGAGGAGGAGCCTGACAAGGCAGGAAAACCTTATAGGGGATGTTATCAGCATTTTGGCTGTTATTCTGGGAAGCCACTGACAGATATTTTTGTTGTGTTTGTTTGTTTGTTTGTTTGAGTAGAAAAGTAACATGATCTGCTCTGCATTTTCAAGATTCACTCTATAATCCAGGATATAAAGAGCTTAGACCTAGATGTCACCACCTATTATAACAAGTAAAAAGCTGAACAAACTTAAAAAAAAAAAAAAGCAACAACTTTTCTTAAATGTACCATTAGAGAAGTAAGGTCACAAAGCAAACCATTGCCAAAATAGGGAAGCACAGAAAGGTAGATACAGAGAAACACAACTTACAGGAGAAGCCCATCAGGAAGCACGGCCATGGGAGGAATAGCTGAGCTGTAATGGATGAATGGCTGAAGGCTCACTGTGGTCGAGATGGACAGATTGAGACCTCCAGGGGCAGGAGCACAGCCGTTTTTGTGCATTTTACCTCTTGGAGCTCTACTAGATTCTTACAATGAAAAGCAGAGAAAAATCTCATGCTTTTAAAAAATACATTTTTTTGTTTATTTATTTTTGAGGGATACAGAAACAGCATGAATGGGAGAGAGAGCAACAGAGAGGGAAAGAGATGAGGGTGAGGGGGGAAGAGAGAGAATCTCAAGCAGGTTCCACTCCCATCAGCACAGAGCCCGATGCAAGACTCGAACTCCATAAAACCATGAGATCATGACCTGAGCTGAAACCAAGAGTTGGACAGTTAACCAAATGAGCCATCCAGGTGCCCAATCCTCATGCTTTTGACAAAGAAGACAAATAGTGACCATTTACAAAAACAGAGCATTCTGTTCTTCTTAACAAGGTCTACTCTTAAGAGGTTTTTTTTTTTTTTACCAGAGCCTAACCTTCTGGGGTTATATCAAAGACTACCTACTTGGGTTTCGGGGCGGCAGAGAGAAATATCTAATTCCATTCCCTTTAGCCATCCTGTCCTACCTAAGAGGAGAGGAAGGGGACCAAGGTTTACAGTCCAGAGGCACAGGCTTGCTAAAAAGTTGAGATCTATTCATAGACTATAGAACATTTCCTCCCTACCCCTCACGACCAAATTACTGAAGGTCTGTTTACCACAGTTCCTTTTACCCAGTACTCCATGTTCACCTTACAAGGTATTCTATAGGCAAAAAACACAGTTTGAAGAGACTGAATAACATCAGAACTAGAGTCAGATATTACAGAATTGTTGGAATTATCACAACAGGAACTGTATTTTAAACTATAATTAATATGCTAAGGACTTTAGTGGAAAAAGTAGATAACCTGAAAGAAAATAGACAATTTAAGCAGAAAAATGGAAATTCAGAGGAAAAATAAAAAAGAAACACGAGAGATCAAAAACATTGTAAGAGAAACAAAGACTGTCTTTGACAGGCTCATTAGCAGACTGGACATGGATGGGGAAAGAATCTTAGGTTGAAGATATGACAATAGAAAATTCCAAAACTGAAAAGCAAAGAGAAAAAAAAAACAAAGCAGAATACACAAGAACTGTGAGACAATTACAAAAGGTGTAACATACTTGTAATGGGAATACCAGAATGAGAAAAAAGGGAGAAAGATATAGAGGCAATATTTGAATACATGACTTGAGAGTTTTCTCTAATTAATGTCAGACACCAAATCATACACCCAGGAAGCTCAAAGAATTCCAATGCAGCATAAAAGCCCAAAATACTATACCTACATATATAATAGTCAAACTCCAGAAAATCAAAGATAGAGAAAAAAAATCCAGAAAAACTAACCAAAAAAAACCCGAAAACAAAAAAGTAAAAGAAAAGAAGGAAAAGAAGAAGGAGGAGGAGGAGGTGGAGGCTGAGGAGGGGGAAGGAAGAAGGAAGAAGAAAGAAAAACACCCTGAAAGAAGCCAGAGGAATAAAACATGTTAGTTATAGTGGAACAGAGATAATAATCACATCCAACTGCTCCTCAGAAACTATGCAAGAAAGAAGAGAGGGAAGAGTAATATGTAAAATGTTGACAGAAAAATAACCCCAGCCATCTACAATTCTGTACTCTGTGAAGTTATTCTTCAAAAATGAAGGAGAAATAATGACTTTCACAGACAAACAAAAATTGAGTGAAATTTGTTGCCAGTAGACCTGACTTGCAAGAAATGTTGAAAGAAATTCTTTAGATAGAAGGGAAGTAATATAGATCAGCAACATAATCTACATAAAGAAAGGAAGAGCATCAATAAAGGAATAAATGAGGTAAAATAAAAACCTTAACTTCTCTTATTCTTAATTGATTTAACAGTAGATGTTCAAAAATTGTAATAGCAACAATGTATTCAATTATGTGTATGCTTATGTGTATATGTTATATGTGTGTTTATGCTGCTTATATATAAGTGAAATGAATGACAATGGTGACTTAAGGTATAAGAGGGAGGAATAAAATTATTGTATTATTTTTATAAGGTACTCATACTATATGTGAAGTAGTATAGTGTTATTTAAAAGTAGTCTTGGATTAGTTGTAAATATATGTTGCAAATTCTAGGGCAACCACTAAATTTTTTTTAAAAGTATAAGTGAGGCATCTGGGCGGCTCAGCTGGTTAAGCACCAGACTTTTGGTTCCAGCTCAGGTCATGATCTTGCTGTTTGTGAGTTCCGGCCCCACATCGAGTTCTGTGCTCCCAGGGTGGGACTTGCTTGGGGTTCTCTCTCTCTGCTCCTCTCTCACTCTCATTCATGCTCTCTCTCTCAAAATAAGTAAACTTTAAAAGAAAATAAAGATAAAAATTATAACCAATAGGCTAAGAGAGGAGAGAAAATGTAATGATACAAAACACTCCATTAAAACTACAAAAGGCTGGGGCAGCGGGTGGCTCAGCTGGTTAAGCCTCCCGCCTTTGGCTCAGGTCATGATCTTGCAATTCCTGAGTTTGAGTCTGGCATTGGGCTCTGTGCTGACAGCTGAGAGCCTGGAGTCTGCTTCAGATTCTGTTACCCTTTCTCTCTACCCTTCCCGACTTGTGCTCTGTCTCTCTCTGTCTCTCAAAAATAAATAAAAACATTAAAAAAAATTTTTTAAACTACCAAAGGCAAAGAGAGTGGAAGACAAAAATAGAGACAAAGAACAAGGGCAACAAACAGAAAGCATGATGTTTATTAATATAAGACCCAACTATGGATTGTCTATAAGAAATTTACTTTAAATAGGTGGGGTCCCTGGGTGGCTCACTGGGTTAAGCAACCCAGTCAGTTACGCATTGGACTTCAGCTCAGGTCATGATCTCACAGTTCGTGAGTTCAAGCCCCACATCGAGCTCACTAGTGTCAGCACAGAGCAGCACAGAGTCCACTTCAGATCCTCTGTCCCCCTCTCTCTCTGCCTCTTCCCCTCTCGTGCATGCTCTCTCTCAAAAATAAATATTTAAAAATAAATATAAAGACATATACAGATTAAAAATATAAATGGGTGGAGAAATTATATTTTGCTAACATTAATCAAAGAAAACAGGAGTAGCTATATTACTTTTTCACCAGCTAGACCCCAAGACCTGACCTTTACTGCCCACCTGCTTGTACTCACCCCCCTTTGTCTAACATTTTTCCTTAAGCTTTTCTCCCAGCTTGTCTTTAAACTCAAGCAAATGGAAAATGAAATCACCACCCCTCGAGCAATACCAACCATCCTGACAAGACCTCCAGCTGGCCCCCACCACTCAGATCAGTTTGAGCATAACTCCAACTCAGGCCTGCACAGATGGACCATGGAGTGAGCTCTAGAATACCTGACAATTATATTTACCTCATTATAATACTAAAATCTCCACCCAAGGAGCAGTATAAAGCCTCATTTACATAACATACAATGTATGTATAGGCATGTTTCCTTAAGGCACATTCGAAACCTTATGCCTGCCTCTATTTATGGTGCAAGGTTCCTCCTTTTAAACATTTATCCTAACTCTAAATAAAAGGAACCCATCCACACTTGTTCAGGGAGTCATGGCTTTAGAAGTTATTCCCTGTGATCTCCTTATTTGCTGCAAAAATAAAGTTTACTTTGTGCAACAGTTCCACTTGGTGTATCTATAATTCACCAAGGAGCGAACTCACTTTGGCTTGGTTTTGCTTTCAGACTAAACAGACTTCAATGCAAGGAAAATTATCAGAGATAAAGTAGGGCATTATACGTGATGGTACTACAACTTTTATAAAGTCCAACTCTCTATAGTCCTAATGCCTAAACCTAGATAAGTAAATGCAACTGACACAAAGCTTACAACCATGAATATGGCTTTCAAATAAAATATTAAAAAAATTTTTTTCATGTCTATTTATTTTTGAGAGACAGAGAATGAGCAGGAAAAGAGCAGAGAGAGAGGGAGACACAGAATCAGAAGCAGGCTCCAGGCTCTGAGCTATAAGCACAGGGCTCGAACTCACAAACCATAAGATCATGACCTGAGCCAAAATCTGACGCTTAACCAACTGAGCAACCCAGGCACCCCTTTCACATAAGACTTTGAACCACAGTTCTTAAGTAAGTCACAACATTTCCTGAAAAATATACTTCATTTTCCTGTTTCAATCATTCTTAAATTTTTTCACTCCTGGAACAATGTCTTAACATCACAGATGCTTAGTTCATTTTAAGTGAAGAAATGACTGACTTCAATCTCATTTTCATTAAAAACATTTCCTATTCAAAGACTAAATAATTTTCAACCTAGCCAATTTTTTTTCAGATGAATGAACTTCTGCTCCACCAATTTATGTCACATCTTCTATGATAGATAGAAAAAATAGAGTGTTCTTGGTCTGGAGCTATTTTGTTCTTCTCAGTCTCCTATGCTTTTTTACGTTATCAATCTAGACTCACTTAGCAATTATGATTCTAAAATTCCACCTAGTTCAAGAAAATGTGTAGTAAATCTTAAAGATGGAAACAAGAAGTGGTACTTTCCCCAGTACATAATGTTGCTCTGATCACCAACACAGGTAATTAATCCCATTGGGCATATGGCTTTTACAACAAATGGATTTAAGTATTTTGGTCTCCTCAGTGTTTCTCTTGTTACTTAACATTTTCTTTTATTGGAGAGTGCTAATCTTGATGAGTTCATAGTTCACATCCAGTCTCAAACTCTGCTCAGTTCTCTCCATGTCCTGAGGCTGTTTTCTTCCACTTTGTCTGTGGAGGGCCTCAGCTCAGTTTGCTTCTCATTACACAGCTTGCTGGCTGCCAGGAAGCTTCTGAATGACGAGATTGTTCTGCTGTTTCATCCTCTGCCCGACCCAAGGACATGCAGTTCACACTCAGAGCCTCGCAACTGTTTTGCTCTGACCCTGCGTTTCTGTTCATTTACCATTGTTCTGTTAAGCATTCTGGTTCACAGCCAGTGTAACTCTCTGACCATCCCTTTAAATAATAGCAATTCATTGTATTGCCATGGGGCTCGCTGACCTACTTTCTTCTTAGATTTGCTGCCCTATAGTTGGTCTGTTTTACTTGTCTGCCAGGTGTAAAATCACAATATCTCTTCTTTTACATAGATCTTTGGCAAACTGTCCTTGTTTGAGCTAATACCATTTTTAAAAAATTTCTTAGGTCTTCTTAAATATTGATTTTATTAAGAATACTTGATGTAAGGAGCAACTGTATGCTCAAATTATACAAGCAGCAGCAATTTTATACAGTTTACATGAAGAAGAAAAATAATTAATGCATTTTTTTTGCTTAAAATGATATATTTTTTTGTTATTTCTACCCTATGATATTCAAATACAATAACTAGGGGGAAAAATGTTTACTTACCTAATTTCCTTAGTTTCTTAAGACTTACATGAAAACATTTTTTTTCATTATCAAAATTGGAACGCCCAACTCCCTCAGACATTATAAATCAATTGCTCTAAAATCCTGGCTTTTGAATTTGCAAAGTACTCTCTTAAAAAAGTAAACAATCTTACTTTCAGTTTATGAACACTTCATTCAATTTATAAAATTGTATAAATATCTTCTAAGATTATTAATAAAAATTAATGTAAGGTGTTCAAAACCCCATGTTGAATCTCATTTAAACCCACAGTTGAAGAAAAACTCTCTTGAAGTGTGTTTATGGCCTAGCACACCCCCAAATGATATTTCAGTTCATTCCCCATTATTTACTGTCCATCCATCTGTTTAACTTTCCTTAGTTACTTATTTTTATTTCTCCTTCAAATAATAGAAACTACTCTGAGGAAAAAAATATATAACTGATAAGGTAATCATCAGATTTTTAGAAATAAAATGAAATTATTGAGAATAAACAGCACTTTTGTTTTTGGTTTGATATACTAATTAGAAATAATATCCAGTTTACTAACACAAGGGAGTTAGCACCTCACACAAAAAATGTGAGACAGGTCATTCGCCTAGAGCCTCTTTTTTTTTTTTTTAATAGTTTATTGTCAAATTGGTTTCCATATAACACCCAGTGCTTCTCCCCACAAGTGCCCCCCACCATGACCATCACCCCCTCCCTCCCTC